>NW_007252304.1:286654-357647 GCF_000164805.1 Carlito syrichta | reverse complement strand
GTGGCCGGGAGCGGCCACTGCACTCCAGTCTGGGCGACAGACTGAGACTCCAACTCCAAAAAAAAAAAAGGAAGAAAAATCAGTTGGTAATGAAATTATGACATATCCTTCTGATTTTGGAAAGGGTAAAATGGGGAAATTACATCTCATAGAATCAATAAGATATAGTATATTAGAAATTGTTAATTTGGGGAATTTGGAGTAAATTTCATCTTTCCCCCTGATTTTGTAGTTCATTGGAAGAAACAGGTAAATCCAACAAACTGCGTATTAGTAGGAGTGCATAAAGCTGAACATGGTGGCCTGTTCTGAACCACACACCAGTCAATACCATGCGGTCCCCATCTAGTCCTTGCAGGATGTTTGCCCCGTATCTATCCCCTCATGACATGACGTTATTTCATATATATATTATGACTTTTGTGTTTTCTCAGCTCTGACCTGCAAAATATTATTTGTCAAGATTCCAGGTGAACACTAAAATTGATTTAAAATGACCAAATATACATTTTTGTTCTGGATAAACCTCTGCCATCAGACCCTCTACACCACACTAACACGTTATTCTTGTAAGTCCTTTGGGCCCACTGCTTTGATTTTCTTGAAGATACTCCTCCTCCAAATTTTGTGGCTCTTAGTCTTGGGTGACTGAGAATTACCTGAGAACTTACAGAAAAAAAATGCAAATTCTGGAGCATGAGTCTGACTGGACATGGAAATACTCATCTTAAAAAGCATTCTAGCCGGGCTCGGTGGCTTAGTCTGTAATCCTGGTACTTTGGGAGGCCGAGGCGAGTGGATTGCCTGAGCCCATGGGTTCGAGACCATGCCAGGCAACTTGGTGAGACCTTATTGCTACCATAAATCAAAAATTAGCTGGGCATGGTAGCACATACCTGTGGTACCGGCTACTTGGGAGGCTGAGGCAGAAGGATCATCGGAGCCCAGCAGGTTGACTCTGGGGTGGTTGTGAGCATGCCACTACACTCCAGCCTGGGTGATAGAATGAGACTCCAACTCGGAAAAAAAAAGCATTCTAGGCACTAAGAACCATTGCTAGGAAAATGGGACCCTTGTCAGGCCCATCTGGCACATGACCCTGGGGAGAGGAGATGGGGGAAGTACTCTATAGTAACAGGGATACAATTTTCCTAAAGTCTGAGGAATAATTGTAAGGTTTCCTCAAAGCACATGTACTCTCTCATTCAAGTTTGGCCCAGATAATTGTGGGCACTGAGTTAGATAGCTGGTAACACTACAGTCTTATAAGTGCATTAACATGTACTTTTATCCCAAGAAGGGACAGTGCATCTTGCCTGGCTTGCAGGTGACTTGAATTCATAAGCTCAAAAGCAGTTAGGTGATCCTAGAAAGAGGGTGGAAAAGAAAAATTAAGTTTCTGGAATGAATTTGGCTCATAAAATGATGAGATCCAGCAAATACTAATGTGCTCACATCAATGTCCAGTATTTTTAAAAGATAAGATGCATTTTTAAAAAGTAGCTTCATGAAAAGAAATAGAAGCAATGACTCTTTCTTCGTGTGTGAAAACTGATTGAGCTTGATGTGAAAATAATCTAGAGAGTAGGAAATAAAAAAATTGTTTATTTTATAATTATCAGTTGATTTTTAAATTACACTAAGTTATCAAAAAGCTGTCTGGCAGAAAGAATCAAGTCTAACCTTCCCCCCCGCGACCCAAAAGCAATTTTATTTCTAAAATAAATGCAAAAATGTCTTACGTTTATTGTTAAAGATTTGTCTTCCACCCACGTCAATAACTTTGGTTTGTCTCCTTTCCCCTGCTAGATGCTCCAGTAGAAACCTGTCCAGCTCTTTGTAGGTGTTGTGGAAAACGCAGCCTCGCTCAGCCTGCAGCGCAATGGCCTGCTCCAGCCAACTTAAGTTCCCCTTGGCTTTCTCCAGGTCACTAGAGTCTTCTGTCACTGTTGCCAGGCTCTCGGCCCCTTCTTTCTCAATCTCAGGGAAGGAAGGCTGGGGTTTGCCATCCAGGGATTCTACATGAGCATTCTTTTCCGTTTCAGAATCACACCTGTTCTCACAAGGGATAAATTTCTCACCTTCAGTTTTTATGTCGGGAATTTCTAGTAGGTCTTTTTTATGATCTGCTAAAACATACTTTGGAACCCTAGGTGGTTTGGTTTCTTCTGACAAGTTGGAGCCACTGTCCCAGCCATTCTCTGCACTTTCTGAGTTACTTTCATTGTCATCGGAGGAGTAGAACGCTGGCTGGGAATCCTCGATTTTGTCTCTTCCATCATCAGAGTGAATCATAAAGCACTCGTCCGCTTCGTCACTCTCTGTTTTTAAAGACTGGATGCCACTGTCATTTAAGTTTTCACCTACGGGCTGAACAGACATATTTTTTTCAAATTTCCCCAAGTGCATTAAAGACTTCACCACCAGTTCTTGATAACAAGAGTATCTGTCTTCCTTCCTGTTGGCGTTTTCTTGTGCAGTTGAATGAAGGTTTTCATCCATAGATTTAATCATGATTTCTTCTGCAAAAAAAGAAAACCAATATTTGAAAAGCAAGAATAAAAAGTATTTTAAGCAGATCGCATCAAGTTATATATATATATATATATATATTCACATATTTGTGTGCATGCATACCCGTATATAATATGTGTAGTATGTTGTCTCTATTAACTTATAAAAACATTGGTGAAAAATTATGTATCCTCTTAAAATAAAACAAGACTTAGATCTTAATCCTGTGAAAAATGAGCTTAAAAATGAGCTATTGTAGTTTTCAACACAGTAAGAGCTGAGTGCTTCTAGGGCACTGAACAAGACAAAAAGTAGATATCCACAAAAATAGTGTGTTGAATGTGAAATTATTGTTACTGTACCCTTTATAGTCTCAAATCTTAACCAACCAGAAGGAAATCCAATATACATAATACTATACAATGTAAAGAAAATATTCATCAGATTCTCTATTAGCATGACAATGTGTTTTCAAAGCTAATTTAGTTTGTTTTCTACTTTTTATATGTTCTCAGATGTACCTCCAGATTTCACAGACTGTTAGCTAAGACACAAAATACATCTACATACGGATGATAGCTAAAATAATTCTGAGTCTTTCAAGACGTCTTGTTTACTGATGTAATTGTCACATTACAATTCCCTATTGAGTGAAACACAAATAGGAAAGTTAGCATGACCAAGTAACGTCTTAAATAATAACACATTTTCTGGTCTGCTACTTGCCTACATTTGTGTAAACAGGAAAGGCGACAGGGTAGAGATGACTGGAGGATGCTAAATGTTAGCCAGATCATCTCAGCCCCAGGCCATCCTATGTCTCCAACGTCAAGGCATCCTGAGACCAAGAGGAGACCCTGTGTGCTCATCTATCCAGGACAGTCCAAGGATGGATGCAGCTGTTGTTGTCAGGGTCACCTCTTTTTGTTCTGGGAGTGTCCCAGTTAGGCTTATCACCGCACACATGTACAGTCAGCCTACCGAAGCCTGTCCCAGTGCGAATTCACAAAGTGAGGGTGGTTACATCAGACCACGTCCAGCACGTGGGGTGGCAACCAGTGCACACCAGGCTGTGAAGTGCACCAGATCACCTAGCGATGGTCCTCTGACATGCAAAAAAAAAGACCATCTCTGTTTCTCAAAGGCAGGGTGGGAGGATGGGAAGCACATAATAATAAGCCCCCTTAAAGATTGTTAAAGACACCAAGTACAGTGCATTCTGTGTTAATAAACATCTCTGGAAAGAAGAAAAGCACAGCCATCCGGTGTGAGGGCTGAGGGAGAGGGTGTCTGGGCGGAAGACAATGCGCCTTTTTGGGTCTCATTTAATTTTTTATAAACATTGTCTCTGACAAGGACACTCAAAAATACATCTCCATCATCTTCCTTTCTGGTAATTATCTCCCTAAATCGACACTGGGCTGCCAGGATCAAGTAAATATTGCCATAGTAACTAAAAGCATTTTTGGATGAAGGAAAGAATTCAGACACAACACTAGCCCCTGTAAATAATGCTGATTATAGGGTGCAGCCTTTTGTTGGGATCTATTCAACATAAACTGAAAAATTTAACATTTTAGTTCCTAGAAAAGAGACTGGATAAACAAGCACAGAATATCTGATACGATGGCCTATCCTCTCCTGAATTCATATCAGGGGAACTCCAGGTTTAAATAATATATTAAACATAGTCTAAAATGCAAATGAAGTTTTCCTCAATATCACGGTTGGCTATTAAGAGAAAGTGTAAAGGGTTATGATAATTTTAAAGTATTATGAACTACAGAAAACAAATAAAAAGCATTTTCAGTGAATATGCTCAATTCATTGAACTATTCTCTCACTCCACTTAACTACCCACATGTGTACGATAATGATTTATAGACATTATACCTAATTATGCATATTTGGGCTGTGTTAGAGTGCTAACAAAAGCTCTAGAAAGCAACAATTACCTCTGTTGCTTAGCTACATAGTTTAAAATATTCCTATTAAGTGCAGATCACCAGAGAGGCGGGAGTAACAAAAATGCACATGTGCACGACAATGCATTTCACTGTGATGCTGCCAACTGCTAGCGTTTTGGGTCCTTTCCAGTCTACATAATTGTTTGGTTCAACTGTTTGTTATATGCTAAAAGAAAATATTTATTAATTATTCCTCAGAAAAAGAGGAGCCCCGCCGGCAGAGGTGCCTACGTGCATCACGCGCAGGTTTCTAGGGACGTTTTGCAGACCTGCAAACCTACTTCCCACGTTCTCACCCTCCCGGGCCTCCACTGCAGTCAGAAGGAAGAAACTTGAGTTAGCTTGGGAGCCTGGCAGATCTGTGCTGCGGGGGGATGCCTGTTTCTTCCAGCTTTGTGACGGGTTACCTACGTTTTCTTATGCTCGGGTGTTTCTTTTCCTCTTGGGAGCCTGGTGACTTATTTTGTGCCTCTGCTCCTGGAATGACTAAAAAAGCCTGCCCTTAGAGTCAGGTGGATGTAAGTTAAGTTCTGACCCTGGTACTCCCCTTTTGCCAACTCTGACAGGTTGCTTCACCTGTATGAGTTTGGTGTCTCCATTCACACATTGAAGGAAACGGTTCGCTCTGTGTACACTGGTGACGCCCGTACCTGGAAAGCCCAACAGGCCAATGATGGCTCTCGGTCTACCTTGGGCAGGCTCTGAGTCTGTTTCTTCAAAACAAGAAAGAGTCAATGGTCTGTTGACTGGATGATCTAAGGATCTCTCCTGGGACAACAGACTAAGTTCTTGGCATAGGGTTCAGCTCTTTATTTCATGTCGTCTTCACCATAACTTCAAGAGAGGGAACTTACACTCTGGTTTACACAAGGAAAACTATAGTTCCAGAGAGGGAAGGGCTTGCTCATGACTATATGGCCACCAGAAGAGGGCCAAAACCCAGACCCAGTGCCTTCTGTAATGGGCTACTTAGACCCTACAGTTGTGGAACGCCATATGTCAGAGCTGGGGTTTGAGAAACACTGCAGCCCTTAGGAGAAACTACTAAGACTGCTTCTAGTCCATTATTTCCCCAAGTTTGGATATTTTCAAAAGTGAATTTATTTGAAGATACTAGAATGCAATTGTCAGGTCACTTTGAATGAGAAAAACAAGGATCCTCAAATTATAAATAAAAATTTGTAAGAACAAATAAACACCACAACAAAACAAAAACTAACAGATAACCTGACCTCAACTTTTTTAACACCACAATGCTAATAGTTCAAGACATTCATAAAGTCAATTCCTGGGAGGCATAATCAAATCATTACAGCCAGAGAGTAAGCCTTTCTCCAACCTGAGTGTATTTCAAAGTGTGGGGAGGAAGCAGCGCTGATGCTGGGATGCTTTCCTGATATATACAGTAAAAAATAAATGCTCTTGCCTGATACATAACAAACCTATATCTGTGTACCCCCTAAATCCAAAATAAAACAACACACAAAAATCCAAAAAAGGTTCACATTTGTTTGTTTATTTTAAGCCAAGATTTCTACTCTGAGTTGTCTGGTAAATCCTACAGGTATAGTCTACTGAATTCTTGCATAAGTGCTGACTGTCCTGCATCAAAACAACTTTTTAAAAAATCCTCTGAAAATCACAACACGTTTTGAGTTGACTTCTTTAGTATCGCTGGATTTTATTATAATTGAATTTCAGTTCTGTTTCTGTAACTAGCTAGATTACTTTTATAGGTAAATTAGTTTTCTAGGCCTCTTGAATATGTAAATTTTGCTGGGAATAAAAGCCCTGGAAAAATGAATTCATCTTTCGAAGTTATGAAATTGGAGTGGCTTATCTCTTATTTGCTATTTGTTGAGCAATGATATGTGCTAAAAGTATCATCGCAGCCCCTAGGACTTCTGTGACAGTGACAGATTTCCTCAAGTTGTGAGCACGTGCTTTTGCTGCTGGGGACTCTCACCCTGGCTTGGTTAACCGCTCTTCCAGCTGACTTTCATTTTCTCTGTCTGTGTCAGGAAAGCCAGTGCCACTTGTCTTCCCTTATGGTAGCAGTTTGCAAGCTCGCCTTCCTAGTGAAAAAGGTGGATCTGCATGGTTTTGCCCACCTTCTCTTCTATCCTCCTAATAACCACCTGTATCTCTTTGAAAGACAGCTGGTTGAGGGTATGAAAGTAGTTCGTGCCCCCAAATGGAATCAGACCTTCATAGGATTCGAGCTCATGACCTCAACATTCATGAGTACAGTATCCTCTCTCATCATCTGAGCATCCCAACTGAACACATAATTGAGCACACGCCTGGCCAGGTAAAGACCTTGCGTACCCACAGCAAACGAGAAGCTAGGAAAAAAGCTCCATGTTGGGCATGGGCACTTAGTTGTCTTACCTTCTCCCCCACCCCCCTGAGGGGGGAAGAAACGCTCAGAGGGCAGAAGGCAACTGAGAATCTTTGCTCTTTCAACTGGGGATAGTACCTGCCATTTCTGGAAATTGTGACTTCATAATTTGACATTGTAGGAACTTTGCCCAGTCTGCATTCTAAAGGTAGTTGGAGCTTGGAGACAATTGGATGATAGAGCACAGTTAGCTGGGAAATAATTATTTTGCTTGTCCTTCCAATTGTTTCCTAATTAGCTTCTTTCTAACACCTACAAGCTGCATTGCCTTCAGCATTAAATTTCGCTGGTCCCCAATGATCTCATCTGTGAAACTGCAACCATAATTATATGCACTCATGGCATTGTTGTATGGACTAAGTGATATAATTTATGTGCCTGGAATATATTAAAAACTTAAAAGTAATGGTCACTACTGCTGCAATGCCAGCGTATTCATTATTAGTAGTAATTCTAATATTAAATATAAAAATAGTTAACTTATTTTTGTAAACCTGCAAATAGATATCCCTTAATGCTTATAACTGAATGCTTAACTTAATATACCGCACATTTGAATATATTATAGTTGGTTAATATTAAACATCTATAGTGATCAACAGACTATTAAAAAAAGGCGGCAAGTCAGCTAGCCAGATCAGTTAGTCTTCGTGACACTTACAAGAATGTATTGATGCAAAAGCATGTCCATTTTCTCAACTGTTTGGGTGGTCAATGACAGCTAGATGCATTATACCTAAATTTAACCACAATGATTCAAGAACTTCCTCTAATACTAGAAGCAATCTACAACTTCCATGAATCAACAAATAAAAATTATCAGCTAAGAAAACAAATAAAAAAAAGTCCAGGATGATTGCAATTCTCAGATGAGCCATGAGGCTTTAAAGCACATGCTAAATACAGAAAAACAGAAAATGTACTTAAACACGTTCATATCAGAATACAATTTTGTTTTAGCAACAGAATCTCAAACTACTTCTAAGCCAAGATTACTGGAGACAGGATGATTCTGATCTGAGATCTGTGCTCACTCAGTCAATATGCTTTTACATATTTCCCAATAATTCTTGTGGTTAACTATAATTCAATATATAATAAATATTTATGATCTACAAATCTCACCACCTTTTGTTTGTATAATAAATACCTCTTTTTAAATAACAAATTTTAAAATAAATGGAACATTCATTTAAAAAATATTAAAAAGATAAATGTCACACACCACTGGCATTGGTCCTCATTGCTATTATCAATCGTATTTTTGGACTAAATAATACTATATATGTTGATAAAGCAAATAAAAAATACACATTTTAGTTACAAGCATATGTATGTATATATCTCATTGTCATTAATGAGCATTATATAGAACTTGATCTTTGAAAAGGTATCTTAAAGCTTAAATATATCCTTGAGTTTGAAAGAGTCTTTCAGAAATTGGACATCCATCTTTTTTTTTTGTTTTTTATAGAGACAAGGTCTCACTATGTTGCCTAGGTTGGTCTTGAATGCCTGGGCTTATGCAATCCTCTCACCTCAGTCTCCAAAAATGCTAGGATCACAGGCATAAGCCAGGGTGCCTGGCCTGGACATCCATCTTTTTAGGCAGACAAAGCACTCAAGAACTTTTTTCTTCCAAAAGAGGCATAGTTTAATCCTCTGATTTTAAAATGAATAGGTCAAGGATTCTCCGTTATCTAAACACCCTCCACAGTTATGGATTTAAAAATGGGCCCTCAGTAAATAGACGCTGAGTGAAATAAATGTTTGGTTTTGTTTCCAAACTCGAATATGTCTTTACAACCATACAAACCACATGTTCTACTTAAATTAAGACTGAGTTTTTGGTACCAAGGAATAGGTTTGGGCACTCCTCCTTGCTACCTGCAGTAGAGTGATCATGTGTTTCCAAGAAACCATCGTCCTCTGTCCTGTCACCGCGGTCTTCATGGCAGTCCATGTTTGGGCTGTAGTGTCGTGGCTTCATTAGCAGAGATTTCCTTTTGTTGACTGGGACACCCAAAGCCTGATCTTCAGCTCTCCTCTTCTTCGCCATGGAGCAATCATATGCAACACTGTAGTGATTGAGGCAAATTAAGAATACGGTAAACTAGAGTTTACTGCTGTTTGGCATTTGACTTTCATGAAGTGTTATCCAAAGCCTTTGGAAACTTGGGACTCAAGGTTTAGGGTTAGCTGTTGGCACTCACAAAAACAACCCATCTGTGGAATCCATCGAACTGTGTGGATTCTATTTTACTGCTTATCAGAAGAGTTAAAAAAAATCATCCTTAATCCTGAGTAAGCATATGTTAATCTGTGCTTTGCTTGGCACTACAATAAATACCCAGGGAGGGATGAAACAAGATTTGCACTGGTTTGCTAATCCTAAGAAACAGCTAATGTGAAAAATATACCACCAGATACAAAAAAATGTGTCCAGTATGGATAAATCACAAGGTTTTTCAAATAGTTGTTTGCTACTGAAACTGCTTATCGCTGCCACAGTTGTGGCTCAAACTTGAAATGTCACACATCTTGGGCTTTGACTTGAAAGGATGGAGGACGGAGTGAGGCGGAAAGCGACGCACATTCACTCAACCCATCTCCAGTCACCAAACACCCACAGAAAAGTCAAAAGATGCTACATGGCATCCTGCCTTTAGAGTCTCACCCATTTGGCACATAGAACAAATAAAAGGCGGAGGAATAAGATTGGATTTCACAAAAATGGACAACAGTTTATCCTCACTCCTGTTCATATGGTTTTATTTGGAAAGGCTCCTGACGGTGGCCCTTTCAAAATAGATTTCCTACATATAGCTCACTCAGAATTAATGCAGATCACTCCATGTGTGAAGTTAAGACAAACATTCTCTTGGCAAGATCCATGCAAATCAGAGGGTTGAGCCAACAGTGAGTCTACGAGAGATATTCATTAAATGCTCTTTGAAGAAAAATGCCAGAGCTTTAGATGAAAAGATCCAGAGGAGAGAATCCCAAACTCAGAGTAACAAGATATGACTTACTCCATCTCAAAAAGAGGACTGAATTCTCAGTAATGTTACTAAACAGAAGCCTTATATTGTTCTCTTACAAACATCAATGCAAAGATGCTGGCCTGCCTTTTCGTGAAAATGATTTGGTAAATAGTCACATATGAGCTCTTGAATTTAGAAGAGTAGATTCAAAAACTTCCAAGAGATGGGAAAAATGTTATTTACCTGTAAAAAAAAAAAAAGATTATGGAAGGGAGATCATTTAAGAGTTAGGAATTTCCCCGAAAATGATTAAAAATTGGATAACTGAAAATTACCCTGATGGATAGAGAAGAGTGAAGTTCTTTTTTTTTTTTTTTGAGTCGGAGTCTCACTCCACTGCCCAGGCTGGCGTGTAGTGGCACACTCACGGCCACCCCAGCGTCGACCTGCTGGGCTCAGGTGATCCTTCTGCCCAGTCTTCCAAGTAGCTGGAACTACTGGCATGTGCTACCATGCCCGGTTAATTTTTTTTTTATTAATTGTAGAGATGAGGTCTCGTCAAGTTGCCCAGGCTGGTCTCAAACACACAGGCTCAAGTAATCCACTCACCTTGGCCTCTCAAAGTGCTGGGATTACAGGCTGAGCCACCGAACCTGGCTAAGTGAAGTTTTTAAATCAACTAATGTGCTTTCACAGAATTTCTCTGATGAACCCACATTTAAAGTGGCATGTACAGAAGATGGAGCAAAAGAGAATATAAACAGATGATCATGAGTGCAAGCACTGCCTTTATAAAGACTATGCAGAAAATAAGAACCTACATGGACTGAATCTGCTGGTTTGTCAAGGAAAACACAGAAAATATGATTATGATGTAATGAAATCCAGTAGAGGAGAGCAGAACTATCCTTGCCATTGCTTTCTTTGTCAAAAGAGCCTGGCTTTTGAAGAAGGACAGGCAGAAGAAACATATTAAAGGATAATAAAGCTCCTAAGTATGTGAAGAGAATTCAAGAGGTTCCTTAAACTAGTTAACATCTCCTAAATCAAATGAATTTCTACCCAAAAATTTTTTAAAGAAGATATATATGTAAGATCTAAGCCACTATCATGATCTAAGAGGATCCGTAGAAAATGAGAGGGCAACCTCTCCGGGGCCCATCCCACTGTGGGAGCTTTTCTGTCCTCTTGATAAATCCTGCTTTCTCAAAGAAAAGAAAATGAGAGGCTCCTATGTCATTCAGATATTAAAACAGGGAAAGAAATGGATTGTCGTGATCACTAAAATCCATGGTGATTTAAGTGTATTGGAAAAGAGGCTAGCAAAGTGTATTGAAATGAAAATTTGCCAGGATCCTGATTTCAGTTCTTTTGCATAAATACCTGGAAGTGGGGTCACCAGGTCACATGATAGTTCTATTTATCAGGAACCTCCATACTGTCTTCTATGTTAATTGCAGTACTATTCATAATAGCCAAGATCGAAAGCAACCTAAATGTCCACAAATAGATGAATGAATAAAGAAAATTGGGTGTATATGAACAATGAAATAATATGCAGCCTTGCGAAAGAAGGAAATACTGCAACACGCAACAACATGGGGGAGGCTTGAGGATGTTATTTTAAGTGAAATAAACCAGAAACAAAAAGACAAAAACTGTGTGACTCCACTTACACACGGTATCTAAAATAGTCAAATTCATAGAGTCAAAGAGTTGTTGCCAGGGCTGGAGGGTGCGAAAATGAGAGTTACTTATCAACACACATATAAAGTTTCAACCAAGCAAGACAAATAAGCTCTAGAGAGTGACTGTACAATACTGTATCTGGAGTCAACAATCATGTATTGCACAACTTAAAATTTTATTCAGAGGGTAGACCTCATGTTGAATGTTCTTACCACCAAAACAAAAAACAGGAGGCCTTTAAAAAGATTTGTTGGCACCAGGAAGCATTGATCAATGAGACCTAGAGTGGTGAGGGTGGTTAAGGAAGGATTGGTTAGTCAGAAAAATGTCACCTCTTTCTCTGAGGATTGGGATGGTGAATGGGGCTGAACTCACACTATCTGTAAGATCCGTAGAAACTGTATCTTGTTCCTATTATCACATCTCTCCTCCATGTTGCCAGATCAGGACAACAGATGTGGAGGCTTTGACCATTCATGGAAGTAGAACCTGGATAAAACAGTGACCTCTCTAACTATAGAAAGAGGCCCGCTGCAGGACCTTGTCCAGCGATTTGCGTGAGAATGCACACGGCAATCATTCAACCTGAAGATGATTCCAAGGTGCAGCAATGAAAAACACATTATAAAAAATAACTAAGACCCTTCCAAAGTGTCCATAGCCTGGAACAGTGGGACGAACCCAATGAGTTGACATCTGATGACAAGAAAATCAAGTTCGATATTTGGGTCCTAATCATTGTGCAAGTGTAAGACGAAGGTAATACGTAAGGTTTTAGCAAAAGCACAGGTTTAGCTGACAATAAGTTATTGTTTGATAATAAGGGCATGCAAAATTACTTAAATAGTACTGGCTGTGTAATCTGCAACATTTAGTTGAATCTTTTGAATGTCAAATTCCTTATCTACAAATGGGGAAAATAATTTCTATCTCACAAGTTTTGTGGATAAAAGAGACAACATCGATTTGGTAGTGACAAGAACAGGTAAAGACAGAACTGTTCTGACTCCCAGTCCAAGGTTCTTTGGACACCATCAACATTGGCTAATGCTGCCACTTTGCTACATCACAAACTCTCTCCCTGGCACACCGCAGAGATTTATGCATGCATGTATGTCCACAAATGCAGTCTGCTTTTTAACATACTATTTATATTTACATAAATTGCATTAGAATTAATCATAACATTTGCTTTAAATCTTACATTCTGTGCATTTCTCCACTGGAAAGTACCCACGGCCCAGGCAGCATTTGGAGCTTAAAATGAAAGGCTTTATAATAAATATTACCCTTTGTGTGTGCATGGAAAATGGTCCCTTTTCCTAGTTTTCCCTGAGGGCACACTATTTTGGCTTTATTGTGACACTTCACTGTGACACCGCAATGAGGGAAAGCCATGCTTTACATGTCACTGAGAGAAATGCCACAAAATGCTAACATATCTTCTCAAGGTTGCCAGAAATCATTTCCACTGGGTTGTGTTTTCCCATCTGCAGAGCTCTGAAATGTTAAAGAAATAAATGAGCTCTATTATCTATATTTTTCTAGTAGATGAGAAAGAAAGAGAAAAAAAATACACTCAGCCCTGCATTTATTGTTCTATTCAATCAAACTGTTGCTTTAAACACCCAGAGTACTCCAGGGAACTTTATCAATGCACCAAATATCTTTCAACCCTATATTTCAGGTTTTGATTTTATTAAAATGTCGTTAAAAGATCAGTATTTTTACCTGGGGGAAACTTTTTTGGTTACATATTTTAGAAATGCTTTCATTTAGAAACTTGAATTATAATTTATTGCCTTTGCTGACAATATATGACTGAATTTTTTTTTGAAAAATCACTGAAGCAAACCATAACTAGATAACATTAATGATAGATACAGAGTTAGAAGTATGTTTACAGGTCAAATTCATTGACTTTTCAGCTTTCAGAAAAGATACAGCCTAGGAAACTCTGAATCCCCAAAATCTGTCCAATAAGCAGAGGTTTTCAGCTTATACTTTACAGTAATAGATTCTCAATGCAGTTATCATAAGATATAGAGCAGATTTTCAAAAATATAAGTTTAGCAATAGATATATTATGTGTGCATGCCCAGAAAAGAATAAAATGGAAAAATAAATGGCGATTATGAACACCTGAGTCCAAGGAAAACATTTACACGCTCCAACATTTTCATGGAGAATTCATAGCAGGTATTACTACTGATTTCTTCTAATTAGGCAGAACACCACGGACTCATTGAAAGGGGCCAGGAAGTATGAATTTGAATTAAGACTAAGAAGATTGGCAGGAAAAAAACAAAGGTATGATGATTGAGAAAGAAAAAATTAAGCTACTATTATTTGTAGAGGTGGCTTGTGTTTGAGGAAAATCCAAAATAATCTACAGATACAATTGAAAAATAAGTAAATTTAGTGAGTTCACTATGCAAAAATTAATTACACTTTTATAAACCAGCAATAAACTAAAAAATAAAGAAATTTTTAAAAATGTATAAAAGCAAAAACCATAAAATACCCATAAATAAATCTATCAGATGTGCATGAATCTATCAGATTATGTATGGACACAATAAAGAACATATTGAGAAAATTAATGAAGACCTAAAAAAATAGAAAGATGTAAAGTGTTCATAGAATAAAAGACAGTATAGCAAGATTTCAATTCTCCCCAAATTTATCTATTAGATTGAATTCAATCCCTATCAAAACCTCCAGAGGATTTAAAAAAATAATAATTTCTGTGGTAATGAAAAGAACCCAAAACAGCAAAGACAATCTTGAAAAAGAACAACAAAATTAGGAGACTTGCAGTCTTGGATGTCAAAGATTATAATCCTATGGTAGTTAAGATAGGGTGTTATTGGTTCAAACATAAACAAATAGACTGACGGAACAAATGTTCTATCTCTTGGGTCCAGAAATAGACCCACACATATGACCCACACATATATGGTCACTTTATGACAAAGGTGTCGTTGGGGAAAGCGTTGTTTCTACAGTGAATGATACCACATCATTGGATATTTATCTGAAAAAAAAGATGTATCTGCTTGTACCTCACAGTATACACAACAAGCAATCTCAGGATTATAAATTTTATATTTACCCTGTAAAATGATAACTCTTCCAGATGAAAATATAAGACAACATCTTGATAACCTTGAGGTAGGCCAAGATTTCTCAAGCAGTTTACAAGCAACACTAATTTAAAGGAAAAGATGGATACACTAGAACATATTAAAATGCAAAATTTTTTATTTATTAGAAAATACCAACCAGCAAGGGGAAATTCCTATCAAGATTCTATTTCTTGACCAACTTACACAAGCATCTTCAGGTTGTGAAAAGTCATTGAGCTCTGCTTTTTGATATGTACACTATTCTAGATGTATATTATACTTTTCAACACAGTTTTCAAAAGACCATGGAGAGCAAAAAAGCAAGCCACAGAGTGGGAGAAAAAGGGCTGCAATACATATATCAAGAAGAACTTACACACATAATATGTAAAGAATTCTTTCAAATAAATAAGAAAAAGACAGACTGCCAATTTTAAAACTAGGCAAAAGATTTGCCCAGTTGCTTCACAAAACAGCTTTTGGCTGACACACAAAGGAGGTGCTCAAACTCACTGTCTCTTGGGAAATGAAAAATCCACAGTTAGGTACTGCTCATACCCCTAGGATGGCTAACGTGGAAAGATTCACAACCCCAAATGTTGGTGAGGACCTCAGGCAACTGGAACGCTCACTGCTGGTGTAGGTAAATTGGTATGATTGCTTTGGAAACTGCTTTGCAGTATCTATTAAAGCTGAACTTACATCTAACCTGTGGCCCAGAAATTCCATTAAATGTGCACCTGAAATAAACTTGTTCACATATGCACCAAAAGCCATGTTCAACTATGTTCACAGCATTACTCTGTTCAAGACTAGAAACATCATACAGTCCTTCGACAGTAGAGTAGGTAAAACATGGTAGAATATTCATACCCTTGAATATGCTACAGCCAGGAAGAAAAGACAACTGATGCTACAAATAATTTCCATAAACATATTGCTCAGTGAAAGAATCCCGATAGCAAAAGAGGACATACACAACATACAAAACCAGCACAATTAATCCATACGGGAGAAGACAAGGACATGACTAGTTTTGTGAGCCATGAAGTATGAAGAGGACTTCTGGGATGCTGATACATTCTGTTCCTTCTTCTGGGTGGTGGTTTCATGAGTATGTTCATCTAGTAAAAATTCATAAAGCTACCTAGACTTATATAATTTGTGCATTTTTCTGGATGTGTATTGTACTTCAATAAAATGTCACTTAACAAAAAAGAATGCTAGCAGGTTCATTTGCAGCCTGGTATAATGTTCAGCCAATGTGAGCTGCAAGTTTCTTTGACTGCTAAAAGTATGTATAGACTCAAGGTTAAAGATCTTGACTTCAAGTGCAGGTTCTTAACTTAGTGGAGCTAATGATGGCAGCTAAGATTTAGTGAGTACTTGCAATGTGTCAGAGTATTCTACGTGATTTATATTTATCAACCCACTGAATTCTTTTAATAACACTCAGAGGTTGGTGCTATTATATCTTTAAAACTCAGGGAAGTTACTTAGTCAAATATCAAACAGCCCTTAATGAAAGAGGCCAGGTTTGAATCCAAGCAGTATGGATCTAAATTCTAACTATAAATTATTATTTAATAAACATCACTCAAACTAGTTGTATCATAGTACTCAATGACTTAATGAACAGGTACTATGACTTACTCCGGTGAGGGAATATAGCCAATGACAGAACATAAAAAGCTTTCCAACTTATCAGTCTTATTTTGGAAAGGTCAGAAATGAAGTCAGCTGTTGAATTTTATTTGTTTTAGAATTACAACCCTCAACTTTTTCTTAAAGGATAATGTTGAGACACGTATGAAGAAAATTTTCTTTAACCTAGGTAGAAAAGGACATGCATTTTTAAAAATATACTAAGTAAAAGATGAGGAATGATTAAAGAGGGGTGATTTTTGTTGTTGTTGATAACCAGGTGTACTTTTGGCCTACTTACTCAATACCTAAGTTACTTAAAGAACCACATCTGAGAGTTCATTTACATCTACACACCACATTTCTAAAACAAAATGCAATCTATACTTAGAATAGACATTATCAATTAACACAATTGACTTTTTATTCCTTTTGTATTCTTCTAGGTAAAATGAAAGTCAACAACTATTCAGCAAAATCAATGTATATGGACAGTGCTATATTTCCAGTTTTTATACCTTTTGAGATATTTACTTATGCAATAAATATGTAATAAGTACTAAAGAAGTATTTATTTAGCAATGTTCTAAGTCTTAGGGAGATGGCATTAAATAAGAGTTTAAAAAGTATCAAGACAGAAAATTTTCAAATAGAGCAAGATACGCAATATATTTGAAGGTAACTGTTTTGGTAAAAAGTACAGCACAGAAGGGGAATAAAGAATGTTTGCTAGGAAACCATTGCAGTTTTAGATAATGTGGTCAGGAAGAGCCCCATTAAGGTTTGATTTTAGCAGAGATCTGAAGGAAGTAAGAGAGTAAACACGTAGGAACAGGGGGGCACAGAATTCCAGGCAGCAGAAACAGCAAGTGCAAGATACTCCTGAGGCAGTATCATGCATGGTGTATCTGAGGGTGAAAACAGAGACTTGAGTATGGAGAGTGACTAGAGGAATAACAGGAGAGGTCAGAGAAATAACGGTTTTCCATTGTGCCAGGAATTACAGACCATTTTAGGGACCTGGACTCTTAGATATGAAGATGTTGTAGTGTTTTGACAGAGTGATGGGTGCTAATTTGTATTTTGGTAGAGTTACCCTGGCTTCTATGTTGAGAACAGGTTGTAGGTAGCAAGATTAGAAACAATGAGAGTGGTCAGGGGTTCCTACAATAATTTAGATGAGAGATGATGGATGATTTGGACTATGGCCAGACCAGTGAGAAATGGTCAGAATCTGAATATATTTGGAAGAGGGAAAAAAATGAAGCTCCTGAGAGATTCGATGTAGGATATAAAAGAAAGTCAAGAGTCAAGGATGACTGCAAGCTTTTCAGCTTAAGAAATGGAGTCATGTAGTTACCATTGCTGAGATGGAGAGACTTGAAGTAGCAGAATTTGGGAGGCTTGGAGATCAGGACTTTCACATGGAACATGGTCAACTTGAAATGCTTATCGCATATGGCAGTAAGATGAAGACCTTTTGGTTGATACATTAAAAAATACTGAGTCCTAAGCGTGTCTGGACCCTGTGAGTCTCAGACGTAGTCCTGCTTTCCCTGCAGCATGTTGAAGATGATGCAGAGGGGTCTATCTTGCAAAACAAATACGTGCTTCTCTCACCCACCTTTGCTCCCTGAACAATAACCAAGGTCAACACACAACATCATCTGCTTGCGAAAGGCAGAAATCATACACATGCCAAAGGAGCTGCAAGATCTAGCGAACATGCATGGCAGGAGCTGGAGAAGTGCAGATGGGCTGGATCCCAGGGGTGCTGGATCAAAGGGATGGAACATCAAGCTGAGTAAGTGAAAGTTGGTATGGAAGCCATGCCCCATGTATGGAACTCCTAGATTATCGACTTTTGGAAGCCTAGAAAAGCAATAGCTCACTCAAATCAGAAATTCTAGAAGTGCCATTGCCAAGGATAAAGAAAGAATCAAAGGCTCACAGAAGTGGACAATATAGAATGGATATCTTACACAGGCCAGGAGACCCATCCCAATAAAAAGTCATTCTCTTTTGCTAAGTCTCTGGACCTGAGACAGTTCTCATACTCAGAATTCAATGCTGAAAGACAAGCTGGCCTCTGCAGAAGTAAGTCAGTTATATATGGTGCTGATTGTCTCAGTCCCTTCCCATAAGGACCCATGGCCATTTTCTTGGAGAACAATTATCCTGAGGGAGAAATGACTGCATGAGCATTACAAGGATTGTTGGATGTGGTGTTCAAGTTGAACCACGAGACTGAAACTTCATTATGGCCTGTGTTAGTATGGGAGAATATGGGGATACATCATAAATGGAGCCCTGTCCCTGTGGGTGTCCTGGCTCCACAAACCTGCTGCCTGGTCATACCCCTGGTGTCTGCATGTATAGATGAAACAGATAAATATTGGCTTCTTGACTAGTGGGGTAAGAGCTAATAACATGGGAACCACAAGTAGAATCCTTTAAAACTTATCCTTTCCCATCACCAAAATAGTAGATACAAAACATTATATTCTAGATGGGATGGCAAAGCTTAGTATAGGTTGAGAATCTCTAATCCAAAGAATCCAAAATGCTATAAAATATAAAACTTTCTGAGTGCCAACATGATGCCACAAGTAGAAAATTCCACATCTGACCTTATGTGACTAGTTTCAGTCAAAACTTAGTTTCATGTGCACAGTTATTTAAAATATTATATAACATTACCTTCTGGCCACATGTACAAGGTGTATGTGAAACATAAATGAATTTCGTGTTTAGTCATGGGTACCATCCCCAAGATATCTAATTATGTATATGCAAATATTCCAAAATCTGAAAAAATATTTTTAAAAAATTGAAATTGGATACATTTCTGGTCCCAAGCATTTTGGATACAGGATACTCAATGTGTTGTATGCATGATTGGTAGTCACTATCATTATTACTTTCTGTTCTCCAGGGTAGACCCGACAAGACTGATCCTGAAGGTTGACAATGAACTACCAAAATACTCAAACTGTAGCTAAGCCAAAATAAGATATCTTTGCTTTAGTGGATCATTACATACTCAAATACATGTTTTGTAGTCTTTGATATATGAATGCATTCTTTTCCATCTCTATCAGAAAGCAGAACCAAGAGCAGGTAGCATTCCGATGATGAGAAGAATGTAGATCTATGATCTTGCTGAAGGCTGTGCTGACTCTATGGCCCTTAGTCATGATGTAAGTCTGAAGGGACTTGGATAACCTGGCTATCCCACAGATGATTACATTAGAAAATTAAATTGACATAATTGTCATGCTAAAGAGAACAGAGAAGCAAGAAGCAACAAGTATTTTGGAGGCTTTGACAAGACATCTGTGTACGAGAGGTGGAAAATAAATCCAACAAAGATTCGGGGAATGCCATGTCTGTGAAGTGTTTAGGGACTCAGTGGTCTGGGCATGGGCTTATTTATGAGAAGAGACAAATTACTGCGTCTTGCAATTCCCACTACTGAGAAGGAAGCACAATGCCAACTTGGCCATTTTAGGTTCTGGGAACAGCATATTCCATATGTGGGAATACTGCTCTGACCCATGCACTGAGAGGCAAGGGAGGTGGCCAGCTTTGACTGACTTTAGAGCAAGCCCGGGCTGTAGCACAGGCAGCTCTATTGGACCACACAACTTGGTGGAGCCAAGGGTTTGTTTATAGGTATCTGCAGAGGTAGGAAAAGATGCAGGTGGAATTTATGGCAAGGTCTAATAGAAGAATCACCATGCAGACCCACAGGGAACTGGAGCAAAGCCATGTGATGTGTGGCAGATAACTATACACTACTAGAAAAGCAGCCCTAGTAGCGATAGAATCCCTGACCATGAGGTCAGAACTGGCCGTCACGAACCGGATTCTGTTAAATCTTCCAATAATGTAGGAAGGTCTAGAAGCAATCTGTCATAAGATGGAAGGTCCAAGAATAGGCTGAAGCAGTCTAGAGGGAACAGGTAAGCCATATGAAAGACAGCTCAGACCCTGTGACATTCACCACTGTGTGGGAGTATGTCATCCTCAACTACACAGGCAGGGCGTATGTGGGACTCCCAGATACCGGCTACAAGGGAGAAAAACGATGAGCTCATTTGTGAACAAGTTGGTTAAACCTCAGAATGCAAACTGAAAACAGTCTGTGGGTCACCACATAAGGATGGCTCTGAAAGGAGTACAGAGAAAAAAGTCTTAATGGTCAGGGCGGGTGCATCTGGTTTTCCACTTTGCATGAAGATAAAAATGGCCAAGAAAATATATGGGCCAAATGAATATCTTAACTAGTCAGGCAGGGAGAAGGAGAAGAACAGTTTGCTGCAAGATCAAGGACAAGGAGGTCTGAGAAAGAGGTATGTGGGTGGACTTCTGAGAGTTAGGATGAAATGGGAAGGTCTTAATCTTGCATGGCAGTACTCACCAGAGAGCGTATACTGGAAGAGACATTCAGCCACCTATCAGGGAGACCCAAACTGGTAGGGTGCTGTCCAGTCTCTGTTTCAGCCTTCCCAGGGATGGCACAATAGAGTCATTGATGGACTAGCATTAGTGGCAGGGGCTGGAATATTGAGTAAGCCCAACAGCACAGTTTCTCACTGAGACTGAGTCAGCTACTTCCACAGTCCAATGCCCAATCTGCCACCACACACACAAAAAAGGTTGACAATAAATCCTATCAACATGGCACCATTCCTTGAGGAAACCAACTGGCCACTGGACCCTTCCACTTGACTGAAATTGACACGTGTCTTGGGTATGGGTTGATCTTCCTTGTTTTCAGAGTCTCAACCACAAGCTGAGGGCACCCAGAGAGTCTTCTCTACCAACAAGAAATCTTTGTGCATCTCATCACAGTGAATCACAGGAGTCACTGACACTATCACATACCATATAGCCCCGAAATTGCTAGCCTGATGGACTGATGGGATGGCATCTTGATGGCATAGATGAAAAGTTAGTTTGGAGGTGACATCTTGCCAGGATGGAGGTTCACTACTGATAAAATAAATCATTAAATAATGCTATGTCCTCCACTGTTTAAATACAAGGGCCCAAGAATCAAAGGGTGGAATTAGGAGTAGCTTGGTTTACCATAACTCCCAGTAACCAACTTAAAGGGTTGGTATATTTTACCCCCAACTCTGGATTCTGTGAGTTTTATCCTGGTTCCCCAAAGAAGAGTATTTCCACTAGGGCTCATGGTAAGAGTTCTATTAAACTTTAAGTGCTAACTCAGTCACTTGGGTTCCTAGTGCTGAGAGATGTGCCAGCTAGGGAAACACGTCACGATTTTGGTGGGAGTAACCGGAAGCGGAAGGGCTGGGGGCTTGTATTTGACAGGAAAGGATATATACATAGCCCTTAAGCGAGCCACTGAGAGGTCTTCTGGCTGTTTCTGGCCCAAACATGTCAGCAAATCCAGAGGTTAGCAGCTCGAGAACCTAAAGGTGCCCAGGGGCTCAGTTCCCTTGGGGATGAAGGGTCTGAGTCACACCACCCCGGAAGCCATCTAGATTAGCAGAGGAAGTTAGCAAGGATAAAGGGAATGGGTAGAGGTGTAGGTAGACAATGAACTTAATATACAAAGCACACATGAAGGAATCTGAGCTGGAAGGGTGTAGATAACAGCTGATATTGTGGTACGCAATCCCTTCTCTCTCTTCAGGACTGAGGTACTGATGAGCTGAATCCGTTGCTGGGGACTGTCCTCAGCCAGGGAGCCATTCAACCCCAAGTCACATCTCCCTGGGACAGCCCATTTCTCCCTCACCTTAAGGCAGGACAACTCTGAAGCACCATCGAGCACCAGTGCTCCCAGCAGGCTTGGCTGAGGTCTCTGCTGCACCTGTGCTTTGGCTCAGCCTCTCCCTCTGCCCAGTCCTGCTTCCCTTACGCATTGGCCCCGGCAGGCACGCTCGGCTACAGGCTATATAAACGAGAGGCGCACATCCACCTGGAATGTGTTTTAAGGAAATCAAGGGTTGGGACCCTGTGGAAAAGTTAAAGTCCTGTGCATTCATTTGAAATGGGCCTCATGATTCCCAAGACAGTTTAACGGGCCACCATAAACCACGATTTTACTTTTATGCAGGGAGCTCTGTGGAAGTCTTGTTCATTCTGTGAGAATAATCCCAGAAATTCATGAGCCGACTCCCTCAGCTATATCTCAGAAACTTTGTGACCTCTGTCCTGTTTACAGAGCTACAGTGTGTTCAACAGTCAACCTCTAATCGAAGCGTCCCCTATTATTCATGTCATAAATCCAGCACCTAATAAGTTGTTGCTATTTGTCGATGGTTGGTTTGCTGTCATGGAACACTGATTCTATTGACAAGGCTATTTGATAATACCAGGCTTATAAAGGGGAGAAAAATTTCCCCCCCATGAGGTCAGAACTAATAGATGTTTTTTTCTCATTTACTTGGGATTAAGTTTTATGAATGATAAATTAATTGTATAACATCCGCCACAATTTTTTTATCAGAAAATAATCAAGCCATTAAAAGCCACATTGTACTACTAGTAAGAGGAATGATAGAAAACTTCCTCCGACTTATGAGGTAATAGTAAGTGGAATTAAGAAGGCTTCTACAAACTTCTGGCTGCTCCCTGTGCTGGGTGAATATAGTTTCCTTTGTGATATAATTCTGTGTGTGATATAAATGACAACACATTGCTTCTATGCCAACATAGCATTTGTCATTTACCTTGATTATAAAACTTATCTCTCTAAACCATAATTGTCTCTCTCAGTAGCCTGGAAACATCTACAAGAGTACAGAGAAGCCGGGCTCGGTGGCTCAGTCTGTAATCCCGCGCCTTTGGGAGGCTGAGATGAGTGGATTGCCTGAGCCCGCGGGTTCGAGACCCGCCTGGGCAGTGAGACCACATCTCTCCAATAAATCAAAAAATCAGCCAGGCGTGGTAGCGCATGCCTGTAATTCCAGCTACTCGGAAGGTTGAGACGGAAGGATCGTCGGAGTCCAGCAGGTGGAGGCTGCGGTGGCCAGGAGCGGCCACTGCACTCCAGTCTGGGCGACAGAGTGAGACTCCAACTCAAAAAAAAAAAAGAGTACAGAGAGTGCTTCTTGTTCATCTTTACATTTCTTGTGTATAATATAAAGTCTGACTTAGTAATATGCTCAGTAAATGTCCACTGAAGTTGAACCCCATCCAGATGAGAATAATATAAAAGTGAACATCAATGCACCCATGAATCTAGGGAACCGCCTTTCTCCAGGAGATGCATTAAAAAGCCACCCATTAAATGCGTAGGTGACGGGGCTGGTCCACACTCCTTGGGGTAAGACGACACTGACCCACGTGGGCTTCTGTGCCCAGCCTTCTTGGCCACTGAGGGTGTGCTTTTGCAAGACAGCCAAAAAAGAGACAGGACTTAAGTTAGCAGAAACCAGTGAGTCAAACTGGTCCACCCAAAGAATGGCTGAATTGCCATGACATTATAAACGGATGGGTCTCAAATTGTTCAAGAATGTAAGCAATCATGTAGTTTTAAAGATAATTCAATTCTGACCAAAGATTTTAGCTGTTCAATCTTTGACTAAAAGACAAGATTATATACCAACATTTAAAACAGTCTAATATAAAATACAATTTTTTCTGATTTATATTCAAAGACAAGCTGCATATATTTTAGTTAAAGAATGTGGGTGTAACCAAGCTACTTTGAATTGCCTATAGATGTTTGTTTAGATTTTTAAAGATGTGGAGTGCAAACCAGGATTAGGTATACAAGTGGTCAATGTGCAGGTGAAGTTTGGGTGCCATTAATCCTCACTCTGCCTGGTTTAGGATCAGGTACCCTTATTGATGTTATGAGCCCCCACAAACCTCCCTTGGTAGTGTTCCACTACTGCCCATCTCACTCTTGTAGTATTATGATAAATATTCAGGGTCCTCTTATGAGTGAGAACATGTGGTACTCAGTTCTTTGTTTCTGTGAGAGATCACTGAGTACAACAGACTCCAAATCTATCTAAGTTGCTGCAAAGTCCATCGTTTTGTCTTTCTTTATGGCTGCGTAATATTCCATTGTGCGTATGTACCAAATTTTTTTATACAGCCCACTTTCGATGGGCAGCATGGTTGGTTCCATGTTTTTTCTATTGTGAATTGTGCTGAAATTGCCTATACATTGACTGAACAATTCAGTTAATGTATAGCCACAAATTATCCATACAGTATATAAACAATCTATGACTTTTTCTAAAACGTAATGCTTCATAGGGACTTTCTCAAAAAAAAATAGAAGTTGAAGATATTAAGAAAAAATTAGAAAATTAAGGATAGTAAAAGATAAACATTACGCAGATGTTAGAATCAAGATACTGGAAGAATTCAGAAAGGGTTTTTGACGCAAAGACAGATTTGTTGTTGTTGTTTGCTAATAAATTTGGCTTCATTAAAGCCACTCTGCTATTTTAATTTGAGCAATACTTTAAAATACCTTCTCTGAACTATGTAAAGCAATGAAATATATGTGTTTTTATTCTTTCTTTTTCAAACAGCACTATGAAACGAAAAGTATTAAGAAAAAGTAAGCAAACATTATTTTATTTTGACCATAAAGAAATACAAAAATGAAATTCATATAGTTTATGAATGTTTGCCTTACTATATTTGAGGATAGAATCTTTAAAATAACTTTTTAAAAATATATATTTTTTATTTTAAAGTTGTGGGGTACAGTTAAGGGTTAGGTATACAAATATTCATTGTGCAGTTACCCTTGTTGATGAGGTGTGCCCCTCTTTACCCAGACAGATATTGACTACCATTAATTTCACCTCCCTTCCCCTCCCTGTCCTCCCCACTGTCAATCCTTTTCTTATAGTATTATGGTAGTTGTTCAAAGCCCACTTATGAATGAGAACATGTGATGCTCAGATCTTTGTTTCTGTGAGAGATCACTCAGTATTCTAGACTCCAATTCCATCCAGGTTGCTGCGAAATTCATGATTTTGTTCTTTTTTTTGGCTGGCTGCATACTATTCCATTGTGTATATGTACCACATTTTTTCAATCCAGTCCTCTTTTGATGGACAGCATGGTTAGTTCCATGATCTTGCTATTGTGAACAATGTTGTGATAAACATACATGTGCAGGTATCTTTTTTATAGAGTGATTTGAGTTCTTCAGGGTATATTCCCAGTAGGGGGATTGAAAGAAATCTCTAAAAGATGACTATTGCATAATCTAAGTTGATCTTTGATATGTGTTATATTTTATTACAGATTGTATTTTGCTAAAAAATTAAATGTAGTTGAGTAACAGAAGCTTCTTGACCATTCAAGCATTCAAGTTAAATGAATTCATAAAACTGAGTTCAAAGTGACTCTTCAATTTAACTAACATAGTCAATAATTTGAGTTCTTTTTTTCTTGCTTGAAGCTTAGATTCCTAAACAATTAAATTAAATTAAATTAAATAATAAGACTTATGAAACTTAATAAGACCTGTGAAATTTCATGATCATGGGAATAAAAGCCTTGTACTTTATTTTGTGCATTATGTTAATATATGATCAAATCACATGCATTCCTTTGTGTCTACTCACCAATACCTAGTTTTAGAAGAAAATAAAACATGCCCTCCTTTAATTTTCCTAGCACAGTATTTTATCAAATTTAAAATAACAATTGTGCTATTAAGCAGAAGTTTTGTTAGCAGAATATGCTTGCAAAAAATTTTTAATTTAACAAGGTACTTGGGCACCGCTTAAATATGGAGAAGGGGGCTGAGAGGTTGAGAGTAGGGTTGGGGGATGCCCTTGCCCCTCCCTATACCCCTCCTGCCCACCTATGCTAGGTCTACAAGACTTCACATGAGTCACTGGAGGAACCAACCACACTCTCTTGGTTTTTCCCTGGGAGAAAGTATGGTAATTCCCAGACCTCAACTTGAAAGGAAAAGGAATCTTAAGTACACGTATCTTCATATTTTTTTCAAATCACCCCCACAGATGACACAGAAAGCTTCATTCATGCCATAACTTAATCAATACCCTATTTTATTTGGCAAGTGTCTGCATTAGTCTTGTGAGGAGTGATATCCTGTATATCTTCTATCTGGCTTTGCACAGTAGTTGCCCTTATCTGTGGATTTGTTTTCCATAGTTTCTGCTGTCTGTGGTCAACCAAGGTCTGAAAATAGGTGGGTTATTTTGAGAGAGAGAGAAAGAGAAAGAGAACACATTCACATAACTTTTATTACACTAAATTGTTACCATTGCTCTATTTTATTGTTAGTTATTGCTGTTAATGTCTTCCTGTGCCAAATGTATAAAGTAAATTTTATCAGAGGCATATTTGTATAGGAAAAAACACAGTGTATTATATTAATTAGGGTTGATGCTGCCTGCAGGTTCAGGCATCCACTGGGGGCCTTGAAACTATTTTCTGAGAAAAAGGGGGACTACAGTACCTCACAGCACAGGGAACAGGACTCCCTAGGAGCCAGTAACTATTTGTTTTATAGCTTTTAGGCACTGTGTGAACACTTTCTGCAGTCTGAGCAGAAACAGAACACTTGCATGCATGCTTCTAAAGAAAGGAGAAACAGTTAACTTTATGATAAAAACTGGAATTCAAAGTAAATTGTAGCTATTTTATAAACAAAACAATAGCTTTACATTTTAGTGGAGGTTGTTGAGTGGAATCAAACCAGTATTCAGATACCGGCAAAATTGCATTTCAAAATTCCTTTTCAGTTCTCAGTTTTGCATGGGACCATCAGAAGAGAGTAGGTGACAGAGATCATAACACTTAAATGTTTGGTGTAAAGTTATTCTTGAACAAAAACAACAAAGAGAATTAATATTCCATTCATGTGCTTAAATTCAAGTTCATGTGAATCATCCAGACAACTTAGAGGGGGGGAAATGTCATTGTGGACAGCTTAAAAAAGTTATCGCTATCATATACCAATAGATCATGTCCAAATCTATCATACACTAAGTTCCGATTTACGTTTATAACGTAGGTACTTCCTTACGAATGAAAATGGTCTCATTAATTCACAAAGTAAACGTCAGAAGGCGTTTGGACCCTCTTTGTTCCCATGGGGCGGTCATCCCAGAAGCACTCAAACCAGGGCCACATACGTAAAACTGAGTTAACTTAGGAGGGCTTTAATGAAGACCAGGAAGCGTAAAGGTCGAATGAATAAAGTATAGATGTTCTTCTGTTCCCGGGCAGGAACACTTAGAGGGGGAATTTGGAGAAGAAAGAAAGATGAGCTGGAAAGAGGGAGAGATGAGAGAGAATGTATGGGATGGAAGGAGACAGGAAGAATAAGGCAGGGAGGCTGAAAAGAAGGCAGGCACCTCAGTGAGTGCGCTTGTGTGCAGGTCCACATTTGTGTGTGTGCATACGTGTGCATGTGTGTCAGTCAAAAACTGGCAGAAACAGAGACACAGAACTACCCAAAGAGAGAAAGACTAGACACATGAATACAAGGTAAAGACTCACTGAGGACAAATAAAATCAAACACAGGAGGCGCACGCGCGCACACACACGTACACACAAACACAAAGACAGAGCTCCATCCGTAATACGAGCCACATGGCAATTTTCTGGGTTTTTAAGTTAACCAAGACAAAAGGTTTTTCAAAGACCATGTGATTGTTTTATAACTGCTATTATAAATGGCAATGTTATTTCTTCACATTTACCTGGATGTAGAGATTCAGCCTATAAACCGGCGCTCCTTTTTTAGTTTTCTAAACCAAAAAACTAGAAACCTACAGATAAACACAAAACCTTTGCTAATTGTTTGATATTCGGAATGATCTCATTTTTTTTCCTTTTCAACGTCACCAAAACATATCATGAATCATTTGACAGGACTCACTGGCATACTGAAATAATAATAATATGCCCACACATTAGATGGGCAGACTTGTGGTAGCTATCCTGTAAATCATTATTTATAAGACTGTTTCCATCATATAGGAATTATGACCACATGTTACAAGAGTTACGTGTATGCTGAGTGAGCAGGAATCACCTACTTTGATATATTATAATTATGCATATATAAATGTGTGTGTAATATATCTCCATATATGTGGGTGTCTGTATGTACTCACACAAATCTGTGAAATGTTTCAGCAGTCCAGCTCCCTACTGAGTCAGAAATAACTTGAACCAGAAATACTTGGTCTAGAAGCACCCAACTAGAAATGAAGCTCATGAGTTCCACGTATCGCTTGCTAGACCCCCAACGCTGTCTACCTGTGCCTGTGTCTTCCTTCATGTGTGATGTCGGAGTTACCAAGAAACAATTCCTCCCTGGGCCCACCTCCTTTCAGACCCTCTGGGGAACTGAAGGCACCCGAAGTCAGACAGATGGCACCAAAACTGGTGCTGCCGTTTCCCCACCCGGGCAGGCCGGCCATCTTCCTGTCTTCACTGGCACTCATGGGATGCCCTGATATTTCCATTCACCAATGGGAGTAGAAGGGACTATTTTGCCAGTGCTTACATTCTAGTTTAATATTTCATCGCATAACCTTTTCTTTTAACAATGCATAGTCTCACTCAGATGACTATATACAACTCCTCTTCCATGAGAATGCCAAAGCAACCCATGACATGGTGCTGAGACAGTTTGTTCGCCTAGACGATGGAACAGTGGCACCTACTTCTTGGTGCCAGAGACCAAGGAAGACAGGTATTTAAAGGTGTTCACACAGTTTCTGAGACACAGGCAGTGGTTCAGGGCATGAAGGGGCTTGGGATACTCATCTTACATTTGGCCCACACATTAGATGGACAGACTTGTGGGAGCTATCCTGTAAATCATTATTCACAAGAATGTTTCCATGATAAGTAGGGATTATGAGGTTAAGAACCTGTTTGCAGGCTTGGTCTACTATGTTGCCAAGGAATTGCTCTATATCTGTTTTCAATACAGAAATAACCAAAACATCAAAGCTTAATTCACAAAAGGGCAAAATTATAAAAAGCGAAGATCTTTGGCTCTTAGACAATAGGCTTTCTTTTGATATACAATTTTTTTCACTGTTTTAAAAATATGGGGATATCTTGTTAAAGATAGGCAAGTGGCAGTGGGTTCAAATTAATGGAGAGAACTGTGCTTCAAAGATGTTCAAGGAGCAATCTCTGTTCCTCTCTATCCTTCCTCCTTTGATATTCCCCAACCCACCCTCCAGCCACTCAAACCCAAAGTAAGCCAGGAACCAGGCTGCTGGAAAAGTATGACATGTACTCGATTTACCTCCTCTGTATGGAGTGTCTGCTCTGTGACAGTGGAAATTCCCTGGGCAGATATTTTCTCATCCTTCAAACTCAAGTCAGACTCCCAGCCAGAAAGATTCTGTTGTGTTTCCTTATGTAAATATATTGTATAGGAATTACCACAATTTTCATGGCTTTTTGACTGTTACCTTTAAAAAAAATCATAAGTTCATGGTTCTCATTCCAGTGCCCTCTATAACTCAGGACACATTTATACATGTTTTTTTATTAGCACTTAGTATGCACCAGGCACAGTTTTAGACATTGTGGATATTATCAATGAGATCAGAGGTTTCTGCTCCAGGAAGACTTACATTCTCATGAAAGGAGACAGATTAGAAATAAGGTAAATACGAGTTGGACTGCATATCAAAAGGTGACACAATTTTTTTTTCCCTGAAAAAATGAAACAGAGCAGGAGAATGATAAAGAAAGCTGAGAAATGTGGGCTTGCAATGTCAAAGGCTAAGATTAGGGAAGGTCTTGCTGGCCAGGAGGCATTGAGAAGAGTCTTCATGCAAGTGAAGGAGTGAGGCATGCAGCTGTGTGGGGAACAGCATTCCAGGCCAAGGGAAGAGCACACAGAGGTCTGAGGCATTGGCAGTTCTGGGGAATCCAACGAGGAGTCCGGGTGGGCAGGGGCCAATTGAAAGAAGAGGGAGACCATGCCAGAATAAGGACTTGGTCTTTTCCTTTGAGAAAAAGGAAACCCACTGGAGGGTTCTGGCTGCCTCATGGAGTGGATTGTGCATGAGGAGATGCAGAATCAGGGAGACCTGTGAGAAGGTGATGGCAGTAATTCGGGGGAGCCATGATGGTTCTGGGGCCTGGTGGTGGCAGTAGAGGTGGTGAGAAGTGGCCAGATTGTGGATTAATTTTGAAATTAAGCCATCAGAACGTTTCGATAGATTGGATACAGGGCATGAAGAGAGGAGTCAAGGATGCCTTCAAGGCTTTTGAACTTCTCCACCGACTGATATGGGAAGGCTGTGGGTGTGTGCATTTTAATGTTGGATACTTGCCAAGGATCTCTTTGGAGGTGTTGACTAAACATTTGGCTATATGAGTCTGAAATTCAGGGAAGAGAGAAGAGCTAGAGATGTAAATTTCTTTACATGCAAAGGTACTGAAAGCCCAGATGAGATGACCAAGGGATCACCACCAAAGAGGATCACGGACACACCGTGGAGTGTCCAGTGTTAGAGACTGAGGCATTGAGAAGCAACCAGCAATGAGAGCTATGACGATCCAGCCTGAGAGGCAGGAGAAATCAGGGAGCTGTAGTATTGTGACGCCAAGTTTCTCTGAACATGGCCATGGGAATGTGAGCCTTCCAACCCTTCCTGCTCCAGAGCTTGCAGTTCCTACAGGACAGATTGGGCTCTGTGTCAGCTTCCACACACAGCAAGGGTGCAAGATCCCTTGAAGCTCTGGAGCAATTGCCATGAACGCTTTGAGGAGTGTAGGAGTCCACCTTGGCTCAATTCTCACAAGAACAAACTGGAAGAAGAGTCTACCCGGTAATCCCCATACTGGAGGAAAGGCGGGGAGAATGTCTCCAGACGCATGCTGTAATCATTTCTCTACACAAGTTTCACCTCCCTGCCCCTAACTTTGCAAAAAGTCCCTAGAGATACACTCTCCACCTCATCTTTGAGAACCATTCCCAAGTGAGCTGCCCACCCCCAGAAGGGAGTAGGCTTTTGTGCCTCAGGCTGAGAACCACTGGGAGAATCCTAAAGAAAATCCTTGCCGAAATGCTGCTCTTGTCATATATACTGCTCTGTGCCTGGCTGCCCCAGTCTTAGACTTCTAAGTGTTCCCAAGTCCTGGAAGGCACTTTGCTTTCTGGCCCGGTAGCACGAGTTCACTCTCGTCCACAGACTCACATGCCCGAGCCCTTCTTACAGGCAACTCTGGATGGTATATGCTTTTTTTCTCGTTTTGTTTTTCTTTTCTTGACCGAAAATGACAAAATGAGACCAAAGGAGACGTTCACAAAATTCAGAGCATCCCACTTTTATGTTTGATGCTCTGATAAAATATATTTATAGAAGAAGACTCCAATTAACAGGTGAAAATGAATTAGAAGTGATTAAACATAGAGTAGGTTGACCTGTAGTTGGCTAAATAATCTCAGTTTCAAAGTACAGAATTAGCTTGTTAAGAAGAGGGTAGGTCTCAGGTGTTTTTATCACACACACGAAAAATAGTTCTTAAAAAAATAAATAAAGGGACAGAATTAGGGCAAGAACTGAGTTTGGAAGAAAAGAATTTGCAGGTACTTTCTTTGGTGAGAAAGTAGGATTTATTGGGAGGACAGAAAAGCTCCCACAGTGGGAGGGGACCCAAAGGGATTGCCCTGCAGGCACTTTAAAGGCCGTTATGTAGAATCAACATGTTGATTAGAAATGTCTTCACAATGAATTACTAACAACATTATTCTCAAAATAAGCAGGGGAAGATAATGTAAAACAAAATATTTCTCAAGTAACATCATGCACAAGGCCTCTACCACTAAATAAAATAGATTCTTTGCCCTTAAAAAGTTTGCAGTATATAAAAAGGCAGAATTTTATATGATCCATTAAAGTTTCTTTTATATGGTTTGTTCTTTTTGAAATTGTCTCCCCAACCAAACTGTAAAGTCGAAGGCAGATAATTTGCTTTCCTCTGAACGGATGGACAGATGGAGGAGTGAATAACAAAATATGATTCAAAGTACTAAAGTGCTTTAAAACAGACAAGTAAAGAAGCGCTATGGGAACGCAATGGAAAAAAGTATTAATCGGCCCAGGAAGTCATGGAACACTTCATGGAGAAGATGATATTAGTCTTGAGTCTTAAAGGATGAGTATAGGTCCCATGTGGAAAAGACAAAGGAAAGAACATTGTCGAACACAGCCTGTGACAGACTTGAGATGGAAAGAGCATTTCGTAACACGGAAAATTGGGAGCTTTAGGCATAGGATTTCCTCAGAAAATAGGATGGTGATAAGATTGGAAGAACACACACATGTGTGTGTGGGGGGGTTGGCATTTAGAAAAAAAGGTATTTTCTCCTACAAGAAGAAGAAAATTAATGAGGGAAAAATTATGCAAGAAAAAAAATCTGAGAGAAAAGATAGCAAAGGGGAGGATCCAAGGCAAGGATAAAATCAGAAGATATAGCTAAATAAAGCAAGAGGTTAAATTGCTTTGAGATGAATGGGGTGGAAGAACCCAGAGACTAGGACTAAAAGTGCTATATGGAAAAACTTCAGATTATACTACAAGGCTGTGGCAACTCAAATAGCATGGTACTGGTACAAGAACATAGGGATAGATCAATGGAACAGAATAGAAAACCCAGAGACAAAACCACATACCTACAACCAACTAATCTTTGACAAAGCCAACAACGACAACAATAACAAATGGAGAAGACATCCTATTTAATAAATGGTGCTAGAAAAATTGGCTAGCTATATGCAGAAGAAGAAAACTGGACACCTATCTTTCATCATGTATACAAATGAACTCAAGATGAATTAAAGACTTAAATATAAGACTTGAAACTAAAAATTCTAGAAGAAAAGCTAAGAAACACTTTTTTTTGGACATTGGTCTAGGCCAATAAATTATGGTGAAGACCCCCAAAAGCAATTGTGACTACAACAAAAACAAATGAGACTTAATGAAACTAAAAAGTTTCTGCACAGCAAAAGAAATAATAGAGTAAACAGAAGATCTATGTAATGGGAGAAAATATTTGCAATTATGCCTCAGACAAAGGACTAGTATCCAGAATCTACAAGGAACTCAAACAACTTGACATGGAAAAAACAACCCCATCACAAAGTAGGCAGAGGACATGACTAGACACTTCTCAAAAGAAGACACACAACAGGCCAACGATACGAAAAAATGCTTACCATCACTAATTATCAAAGAAATGCAAATTAAAACCACAATGAGCTATCATCTTACGCCAGTCAGAATGCCTATTATTAAAAAATCAAAGATCTCTCACAGAAACAAAGATCCGAATATCACATGTTCTCACTCATATAATGGACCTTGAACATCCAATGCAATACTATAAGAAAATGACTGACGGTACTGGGAAACTATGGGGGAGAGGGGGATGGGATTAACAGTAGCAAATATCTGTCGGGGGATGGGAAAACACCTCTTATCAACAGGGTGCCTGAATGAAATGTAATTGTATACCTAACCCTTAACTGTACCCCACAAAACCATAATAAAAAATACTGATTAATGAAAAAAAAAATCAAAGAACAACAGATGTTGGTATGGTTGTGGAGAAAAGGAAACACTCATACACTGCTGGTGGGGTTATAAGTGAGTTCCACCTCTATGAAAACAGTACGGAGAGTTCTCAAAGAACTAAAGATATAATTATCATTTGACCCAGTGATCCCACTACCCAAAGGGAAATACATCATTATGGAAAAAAGATAACTGTACTTGTATGTACACTGCAGCACTGTTCGACAATAGCCAAATCATGGAAACAACCTCAGTGCCCACTAATGATTGACTGGAGAAAGAAAGTATGGTATATACACCATGGAATACTATGCGGCCACAAAAAAAATGACAAAATCTTGTCCTTTGCAAGAACGTGGATGGAGCTGGAAGATATCATGTAAGTGAACTAACTCAAATGGAAAACCAGATAATGCATGTTCTCACTTATATGTAAGAGCTAAATGGGTGTTAGGGTTCAGAAATTGCCTGGCGGCATAATGCCCACTATCTGGAGAACCAGTCCCCAGCAACACACAATATACCCATGGACCATGCACTTGGACCCCCTGAATCTAAAATAAATAAAAGTATGTTTTTTAAAAGTTTCATTTATCAAGAAGGTTCATAAAACTTAACCTTTGAACGATTCTCCAAAACCACACAGTTCTGTCAGAGACAGTGTCCCGGAACCCAGGACCGCTACTCACCCGTGTTCTTTTCACCCCATGACCCAGTCAGATTCCGGGTGGGGTTTGCATTCATTAGAAGTCACCCATCGTGAGGAAATATTGGAAACTAGTTTGGGTTGCAAATGGCCCATTTGTCCACATTGTGGGACAGATTTATTTTAATGCACACTTTAAGCAGGAAAAAAAAAATTACAAGGTGCCGGAAACAGTATGTTTGCAAGCAAATCATGCTATCTAAATGGGGCCTCACCTCAGAGAGATACAGTTTACTTTAAAAAGAGCAACAAGAAAGGAAGTGTTTTGCCCCAATATTAGCATTAATGCTTTCCTTCAAGACTGAGGAGAAATTCGATAGTGTTAAATAATTTTCTGTTGCATTGGATAGTCTCAGGAGTACATTAGGGTGAGAAGGCATAGACCCAAAAGAACAAACAGCCAGCCAAATGCCCAAGAAAGTCAAAAGGAGCTTTAGCATTTGAGTCTCCTGTATATCAAAGCTACAAGGGAGCTGTATGACTGACAGATACACAGATGCTAGTAGAGGTTTGGAATTTTGCTTGTGAAACAATGGTTAAGTACTCCGAGAACACAGTCTAGACGGCTCTAGAGTCATCTATGGAGACACATAAAATGGTACTTGAATGTATCCTTACATTAACTTTCTTTCTAATGATACGTAAAGACTATTTAAGGAAGATCTGGTTGATTTCAAACACTTTCAAGAGGTAAAAACAAAGACTCACAGAAGACCGAGCATTGTGATTTCTGGCACACTCCTGTCAAAATCATTTGTTCTGTATTCTGCTACTCTTCATCAAGTGGAAATGCAAACAGTTATTTACTTTCCCCAATAATCCATAGATCAAGATAATTCCAAAGAAACTCAGACTCTTGACTTTTTTGCCAACCTGAATACCACTGAAAATTAGTAATGGTGAGAAGAGTTTTTGCAAGTAATTAGTAAAGTCTAATCTATGGACCCCGAGGCCTGTGCCTCCCAAACTTCCAAACATTCATTAATTTATTATAGGTTTTTTTTAAAGGCAAGGGGAAGCCCAAGAGTCTGCATTTCTTTCTTTCTTTTTTCCTGCATTGTTCATTCATTCTTTTATTTTTTATTTTAAATTTTATTTTAGAGATGTGGGGTACAATTCAGGACTAGGTATACAAGTAGACATCATACAGGTAAAGTTTGGGCCTCCCTTTGGTCCCCACTTTTCCTGGTTTGAGATCAGACACCTTTATTGATGTTGAATCTCCACCCTCATCTCGGCAGTATCCTTCTACTGCCAATCCCTTTCTTATAGTATTATGGTAAATGTTCAGGGTCTGCTTATGAGTGAGAACATATCGTACTCTGTTCTTTGTTTCTGTGATAGATCACTGAGTACGATAGACTCCAAATCCACCCAAGTTGCTCAAAATCCATATGTCTGTCTGTCTTTATGGCTGCATAATATTCTATCGTGTATAGATACCACATTTTTTTTTATTCAGTCCATTTTCAATGGGTGGCTTGGTTGGTTCCATGTTTTTGCTGTTGTGAATAGCGCTACAATAAACATGCATGTGCAGGTATTTTTTTTGTAGAGTGATTTGAGTTTCTCCAGGTATATTCCCAGTAGGGGGATTGCTGGGTCATATGGAAGGTCACTGCTGGTAGGAATGCAAACTAGTTCAACATCTGTGGAAAACCGTGTGGCAATTTCTAAAAGAGTCTGCATTTCTAATAAGTCCCCAGAAGTCTATACCACCTCTACGTAGGCAGGTTCCAGGTCACCTTTGAGACCCGAGTTGGAAGACATCGCTCTCTCTCATTGCCTGTAGCGCTTTGTCTTACCCACAGTGATGCTATTACATAAACCCTTGTGTTTATTACCAATGCCACAGTGTGTGTCCGTCGCAATTATCTAATACTACAATGGTGTAGAAGCTCAAATAACAAAGGAAATGTTCATTCTTCAGTCAAGAGTAGCAAATTCTGCCATGTAAAAAGATGTGTGCTACCAGAAAAGAAAGTCTAAATGAAGGAAGAAAATTACCTCTGTAGGTGAGCTTAGACAACACAAGTGCAGCAAGGCAAGTAAACCCTTGCCTTACAGCCTGCATTGGTAGGATGTTGCCATAGTTTTCGAAAATATCTGATTTCTAGAGGTGTTCGTGCTGTAGACTTTTGACACTTATTAGTAGACAGAGGCCACCAATATCCTTGTGATAATATTTGAATGTTCGGGAAAACAGGTTTAAAAAAATAAAGCACATTTTCCGGTTTTTATTTTTTTCTGAATCTTTTAACTCTGTGGACACTTACTTATTAGTCCCCCCTATTGTTTTTCTGAACTACAGACATTATAATTTAAAATAGAACATAAATAAGCTGGAGTACCCTGTCCTATGTAATCACACACACACACACACACACACACACACACACACACACACACACACACAAATACACCACATAAAGGATACTTTATTACACTGTGTTGGCTTAATCACAGTTTTATATATATGCATATATAAATTATACATATATATGCTACACATATATGTGTATACTATGTATATGTATATATAGTGTACACACTGGAAAGAAGCATAATCATTTAGTTGTCTGCATTCAGGGTGCTTTGAAGAAGCTGGGTTCTACTGTTAACCCATTTCTAAATGATTGCTACCGGCCTCAGGTGGAGGTCAAATGACTTACACCTCCCACACTGCTAAATCAGTCTTGGAAGTACAAGGCTCTTGATAGTTCATTACCTCAGAATTGATATTTTGAAAGAAAAAAACAAATAAAATGGGCAGATATTAGTGTCATCTCTAGATATTTTAACGTAGACTTAAATCCGCATATTCAATTCATGAGCAACAATTGAGAAGGAAAAGACATTGACCTCTTTGTAACTGGCAGTATAGGAAACAAAGAAAATGTGGCAGGGTTTGTCTGTAGGTTGGGCTATGTTTCAACTAGATTCATTAGTGTATTGATAAAGTTTAAATTAGCAGTCCCCCAGTTGTGATCATAAAACGGCACGCTGGGGGCCTTTAGTCACGGCAGACAATAGGGCCTGGCTGCAGGAGGTACGGGGAGACACCAGCCCGGTGGCAGGCCACAGACAGGACGTGCATTCTGCCTCTGGTTCAGTGGCCTCAGCCAAAGGCTGGTATAAAGCGCTTTTTCACTTCCCTAAACTCAGCTCATGAGTTACATGCCAATAACGTCATTTGTCCTGACGACCTTAAGGGCTGATTGTATGGACTCAATTAGATGCTATGCATACTGTTTCAACAGCTCATTCAAGGGGCACCTGTTGAGACTCACTCAGTGTAAGTTCAATGCTAAATGCTATAAAAGGTTGAACAAGTACACAAATACGTGACAGCACTATTATAGTCCATTGAGTTTTCTTGTTAAACAACAAACTCCTTTTTGTTTTCATTCTTGTCAAAAGCTTCCCTGATGCATTTTAAGATACTTTCTACCCCCAGAAAGTACAGTACAACAAACAAACACTCTTTCTGGAATGTATCCGTTGGTGTGAGGCCTCCCAGCTACACGGTCCACACGGAACCTCACTGTCACAGAGAGGCATGGGAGGAAGGCGAGGAGATGGTCAAACAACGAAGGAGGCCTCCCCCGACCCCTGGATGGACACTTCTCTTCTAAATTAATCCTTTTCATCAGCTTCTTGGGTTTATCTGTCTCGTGTCCCTCTCAAAGTGGCTTATAGAAAAAAATGGATTTTCTTTAAGGTGTCTGTTTTTTGGATTCTGGTTTACAGTATTTAGAAAGCTATATTGCCACCATGAGCACAGTAGTTATGCAACTAAATATGCAAAAGATGCACTGAGTCCAGCATTTAAAAAATGATAGCAATGAAAGGAAAGAAGAGGATTTCTCCTTTCTCTTACCCATCCTCGTTATTAAAACGATTAACTTCCTTTAACCAGGATGATGTATTTATGAAATACTTGCTATTAGAAATCAGTATCTGTTCTTTTTTCTTTAGCTGTCACCTTCAGAAATCTTCTCAAAATAATTATATTCTAATACAATCATGACTACTAAAGTTTATTACCAAAAACTATTAAGAATTAACATAAAGCATTTAATACTGATGTAAAGACTATAGTGAATGAAAACAGAAAAGAAAAAGGAGAAAGCCATCTAAATCTTTAAGTTACAAAAATTTTCACGTAGTGATGAAATGTTATTATTAAATCTATAACATTGATTAGAAAGCTCATAAAATATTTAACATGTAAAAACTTGCAAGAAGGCTGGACATGGTGGCTCATGCCTATAATCTCAGCACTTTGGAAGGCTGAGGTGGGAGGATTGCTTGAGCCCAGGAGTTTGAGACCATCCTGGACAACAGAGTGAGACCGCATCTCTACAGAAAATTAAAAAAGTAGTTAGGCATGGTGGCATATGACTGTAGTCCCAATTACTTGAGAGGCTGATGCAGGAAGATTGCTTGAACCCAGGAGCTTAAGGCTGTGATGAGCCATGATCGTGCCACTGCACTCCAACCTGAGCAAATTTAGACTCAAAAATTACAACCCTCCCAAAAAAACAACTTAAAGCAAATGCCAAATAATAGGGTTTTAGATGAAGGAAGAAATTGCACAAACTAAAAAGGTAAAAAGAATATCTAAATTAAAAATTTCATTAGAAAACTTAAGCCCACAAATAGGTAAACAGCAATAGGACCAAGAAAGGACAGTGAGATTTGACTCCAATATACTTGAGAGCCCTGGATTCATTTTTATTTCTAAGAAGTCACATAGGACAGTCATTTCAGGAGCCAGAACGTATTTTCCTAATTAGAGGAAGGGGGCTGGACTGGCATAAAACACTTTGCCAATGCATGTGACGATTACCAATATTAGTGCAACAGCGTGAGGTTCAGAATAAGGATAGTAGTAATAAAAGGCGAGAGCAGCGATAATGCAATGGTCATGATTTAGAAAGACACAAGAGAGGTTTCTCAACACCACCTGTAACCTGAATTGGGACAGAGGAAGGACTGAAAATGCTAATAAGGAATATGGTTCAAGGTGGACCTGTGGTTATAAATTGCTTTTTTAATGGTGATGATAGTAGCTGACATGGAGTATAATAAGAAGATGAGAATGTCAGTACCAATTTTTATTAGTGCCATGAACAATATGCAGTATATTTAAATTAGCTTCGTCTGTGTTAGTATTTTTGTAAGTAGCCGCTCTAGAAGCAATAACATGTCCAATGCATTCTAAAAAGAGGAACTAAGTAAAGTTGCCAGTGTGCTCTACAAAAAGAGCCGTGACTTTTACACTGGGGAACACATGTCACGTTTCCTAAGATACTCAGAATTCAGGCACCCGATTTTGATTCCGGATCACAACAAATCCATGGAATAAACTGGAAGAGCAATCACAGGAAATGGAAATGTTATACAAAAATTTAAAAGATGCTAAAGATATAAGCTTCTTTATAAATCAGTACTTTTTCCTCAAGATTTATATCGAATGATAATTAAGGTCTGTGTCTAGGACAATTTAAATCACTTAAGAGATAGTTTAGAACCTATTCTGTCTAAGCACGATCCTTCTGTTGAACATAAATAATTATAAAATTTAAGGTAATCAGTGATTTTTATAAATTGGTTTTTATTAAAGAAAAATAAGTGAGTTAATTTTGTTTATGAATTTTCCCAGCAACCATCATCAGCTTTCTGATTTACTCTAATAACAAATTGGGTAAAATTAAATATCTGACAAAAAATAATGTTTAGAGACTTCGGAGAATAAAAAACATTATCTTTTTTGTTAGAATATATAAATTGCCGAAATTTAAGAAAACTAGGTTGTTGCAAGATAAACTGAAAGAGTTAAAATGTAGAATTATAATAATTAGGCTGTTTGAGGGCATAAACGACAAACTATCCCTTTTGGATTTACATTCTAAACGGTATTAATTGTATATGCGAGGAAACATAGCCTGGTGGTTGAGAAGCTGGCCTTTGAGTCAGAAGTCTGGATTGATTACTAGTTGTGCAACCTGGGGCTATTTACATATAATATTTATCTTTACCTTGTTCATCTGAGAATTAGAATAATAGCAGTTTCAACTTCATAAGTGAGATAATTAATCAAGAAAGCTCAAGGGCATCTGGCCCATAATAAGACCTCAATAAAATTGGTCTTATTATAATTGTTCCGCACTATCCACAATAGTAAAGACATGGAACCAGCCTAGATGCCCATCAAGGGTGGCTTACATAAGGAAAATTGGTTGGGTGTGGTGACTAATGCCAGCGCTTTGGGAAGTTGAGGTGGGAGGATCACTTGCAGCCAGGTGCTCCAGATCCTAAAGAAAATGTGGCACATATACACCATGGAATACTATACAGTCAGAAAAAAGAACAAGACCATGACCTTTGCGGCCACACGGAAGTAGCTGGAGGTCATTATTCTAAGTGAATCAGTGCAGAAACAGAAAAGCAAATACTGTATATTCTTACCAATAAGTAGGAGCTAAGCACAGGGTACATATGAATATAAACATGGGAATACGTACATGTAAAAGGGAAGAGAGTGAGGGAGACAAGGGTTGAAAAACTACCCATTGGGTACCACGTTCATTATTTGGATGATGGGTTCAGTAGAAGCCCAAACCTCACCGTCATGAAATATACTCATGTAACAACTTTGCACATATACCCCTGCATCTAATATTTAAACAGATTAATGCTAATCACATGTTTAAATCGTCATTTCTAGTTCTCCGCAAAAGTTGTAGGAAACATTTTTCCCCCATAAATTTGCTTCTGTCTGCTGATTTATTTCTTTTTCTCTATGAATTATATATTTCTTCTTAGGGCAAAGCAAATACATTATTTCCTTAAAAATTTGTTTGGTCTTCAAGTTATTTTTCAAGACACATCACTAAAATGGCCTTTTATTACCTCCGAATGGTTTGTTTTCCTAAACAGGCCTGACATTACTTTACCAGGTGAGTGGTCACATATTCATAGGCACACTGTCTCTGCAGTAGACCACCAAGGTACCATTCCAGGGGATTGCACACATTTCACCTATTTTGAGTACTTGATTATTTTAAACGTCTCTTGATCATCCTACAGGGTACATACGATCTCCAGAAAGATAAAAATTTAAAACGAAAGCAGATTTTAAAAAGCAAGAATTTAAATGAGCCGGGTAAGCTAATAGTTTAATCCAATGCAAATTAAATTCTGGGGGCACTCTATATACTGCTTATAAAAGTAGTTAAAAAGTTAAAGTTCTTAATGGCAAAATTGGTAACACAAGCATGACCTTGAATTCTCCACTAACAAACACCACAGAGAAGAGCATCCCCATGGATTCTAACAGATAGATGTTCTGCTAAATAGGTGAACCAAAGTTGGGACAGACACCACAGAAGCAACTAAGATAGCCTATGATCAAGAGCCATAAAGCACAGCTGCCTGGACAAAGAGCTGTGTAAATTGCTAATACACTTTGCAAATTTCAAGGGTATCAGACACTTACACAGCCTCCATTTTTCAGCATTTCCCGAAGGGACACATACAGGCCATTGCTGTTTTTAGTCAGATGGATTAAATAGTAAAGATGGAACTTCCTGGGTTGGCAACCCCGCATCCAGCGAATGGACTAGGAGATCATCTTGTTTCTGACTGAAAATGTGCCTTCTGCATGTGTTTCTTTTTTTAAAAACAAATGCACCCTTTTTAAAAAAAACCCTACTTTGACAAAGACTCAGTGAAAGAAAATCGAATCAGATTTTTTTCTGCAAAACGTATTAATTAAGGTAGAATTTTCAGAATATTTCCTGAGGTGCAGCTATGGCGTCTAAGATGGAAATACAGGGACCCGCCCCCAAACTTATCAGTTATTCTAATATCTAGGTTTTAAAAAAAAATAAAGGGGTCACTTGATGAAATCACCTAATTATTTAAAACAAAAAGTGAGTAACTTAGGATCCAGGTTATCCATCAATCAGGTTCAGGATGACAGCTCAGTTTTCCACTGGACATCAGTGCAAAAGCCAACTACACACAAGAAGTATGGAAGGAGGCAGTACATACTCCATGAAGAAAAAGTGGGAAATAACTCAACTTACAGCAAAGCGTTGTTGTGTTTTGCTATTCAAACATTAGATCAAATTGTTCTGAATCAATGACCAGTGTAGTTGTTCTCCTTGCTTCTTTGGTCTGAAGACAGATCCTGGGTGAAAGACCTTTGGACTATTCCTCATGCTAAAACTAGGACTCTGGTAATGACGGCATGCGTACCATTCAAATAATTAATCAAAATCAATATGAGAATAAGAATATAGGGCAAAGCTTACCTGAGCTCCTGAATTAAAGAATCCATAGGCACTGTTGAGCAAAAACAAAGACTCAATCAGCTGATAATTTTCAAAACTGTGTGGTTGAAACTTTTCACCCAACTAAAGATAACGACTAATAAGTGGTTAGTAGAGACACCACTCATTTCTCACAAGGTGGACTGGTATTTTCTTGTTCTGGCTCTTTGGAGATTCATACGGCTCAGAACAGACCGACTTTAGGTTTAGTGCCTCGAGTGACCCAGGGCCTTGCAATCATAGATTGGACTTTCCAGGTTGTTGTCTAAAAATTCACTGAAAAATTACAGAAGCACAAAGGACTTAAATTATTTTTTAAGCATATTTTATTTTTAATGGGCAATTGCTCAAAAGAATCCCAGGATCACAGGTTTATTGACATTAAACAAGTATTTAAATAAAACTGGAAAAACTATATGTCCTAAGATTTTATTCCATAAACCTCCTGCGTATAGAAAGGGTGGAGAATAAGCTTCAGTCATGTTAATATCAACAACCTTTAAAAAATGAGGCACTCGTAGGAAAAAGAGCTTTGACTTTTCTGACTGAAATACTGGGAACCAGAGAAGTTCATGTTTATAAATACCTGCCTACACAAGGGTAAGCAGCATATTGAGAGAGACAACAGGTGGTTTTAAAGATTACTCATGCTTCATGAGAAACAGTTGTTTCATTTCTAGAAGAACATGTTGGCTCTATGGAAAGATTTATAAGCCTGTGCCAGAAGAATTCGAAGTCCAAAAACAATTGCAAATTAAGAGACCCACATTTTAAAAGTATAATGGAGTCGTGTGCTTTTGGAAGTCAAAGTGGAAATTCAAATAATCCAAATATAGGCCCCAGAAGGCTGATATTTATGTCAGGAGTGAGTTTATCCAAAATCATGAAACAAACTCTTTTTTTCCTAAAACTTGAAAAGTTGACTGCATGAACAGTTGGAGTTTAGAAATACTACATTCCAAAGATTAGGATATATAACATGGTTACTTTAAAAGTGACTTAAACTAAAATTGGAAAAGAATGCAGTATAAAATTTCTGTTGGGGTAGAGAAAAGGACCATATTGTAGATAGCATTATTCTACATTTCAGTTAGCATGGCTAGGGATAACTCTGGTTACATTGCAACCGAAAAAAAATCATCCTTGAAGCATTAAAAATTGGGGGATTCTGGACTTTGCTCAAATAAGAATTAATTAGCTTGACAGCATATATAAACATACAGCCAGCAAAAGCATTCCTTTTGATTTATTGCTTTCAGCTGTACATCTCAAGGTCCTTCCAAAGGCCTGCGGAGTCCCGGCCTGCCTCAGACCTTCCTCACCAAGGCAGACTCTGAGGAGGGTGGGTGGGGCAGGGAACAGCAGTTGAGAGTGTTCAGAAGCCATGGTGAGCCCATAGTTTTCCACTTAGAGTTAAGGGTCACAAAAATATAGCTAATTATAATAAAAGTTATTTTCCTTAAGGGGTATTATTGCCAGTCAATCCTGTTTTCCAGATGTTTAGATCATCAAGGGCCTGTTTATATTTCAATATTACATTACCATCTGTTGGTTACAAAAAGAGAGGGATAACCGGCAAGTTAAACCTTCCAAACGTTACTTTGCAGAGCTGCTGGAAATTCCCAGCAGAGACAGTCAAAAAGCAAACATCATTTTACTTGAACGAAGTTTAGATTGGGAGCCACTAAACCAGATAACATAAAAATCAAAACCTGCTTTGGCAATAAACGAACAATTCAGTCTTTTCCCTTGGTCATCAAAGGTCATTTCCATAATTTGAAGGTCTCCATGAAGCATTCTTCTCTTGTTGAACCTTATGCTGTTTTATGTGAGGCCCAAATCTACTCATGATGGCATTTTGTAAAAATCAGCATCCTATATCATTTGGACTTTTCTGAGTCCTTCAACTCCTGGTTCGTAATATTTTGCCTCTCCATGCCAAGAGCCAGCGTCCCGGCTTGATATGAAAAAAGGGAGCCCTAAGGAAGCTATAATCACTGACGGCACAGGAGGGACTGAGCACTGGAACTCCCATATTTCATGGTGTGGTGGACACAGTGTGGCAGGACCTGCTTGCTAACTCACCCTCGGTTCCTTTGGAGCGAGTGCGCAGCGTTTTATCTTCCGCCTCTGCATCCATCTGTAACATGAACACAAAGTCCTGAGGTCATTCCTTTGACATTGACCAAAATATGAAAGCACGTAATTAGAAGTTCTGAAGGGCATGATGAAAAACAGAGTCGCCTTCCATGATCTTGAGGCGCATTCTGGCTGTAAGGTATATAACTGGGACTGACCCTACATGACACCAGCTTTGGAAATACATCTAGAGTTGCTGGAAACCGAGAGGACAGCGACAAGAGGGCAGATGTCTTTGTCCACAAGTGTTTGCCTCACTAGCAAACACTCCTAGCATCACAAAGATAGAAGAAGGTTGCTGGATTCATAGTGGTTGTAAAAGTGATGAAACTTCAAATGCTAAACCAAAAGATTTCAGACTGGTTTACTAAAACCTAACTAAGCCCTTTATTTCTCTAGACTCCTCTTTCTAATTTGGGAAAAATTATTTTAGGAGTAAAAAGGTAACATGAAGGCAAACCCCCGAAATGCCCCCAGAAAACACCATTGGAAACTTTGATGACCGACAATGATGTATGGTTACTCCAAGAGTTCCAGAGTAAATCTAGGTTATAATTATTCAAATGTATAAGGAAGGTGAAATTTAAGTGCTGTGTGTGTCCGTGTTAAATTCCCTAAAACCTCATTACGAAATATTTTAACCACAATCAAATCAATGTTGAAAGAGATGCAAAGACTTCAAAGACCTGCTGTTTTCAGACTCTAACCAACTGCCCCCATCCATTTCACCACAATCTGCTAATCATCTCTTAGTTTATTCACTTCTGCCCATGGACGGGAGGAAATCTTACATATAAATAAGTTGTTTTGCTTGTTGAAAAATCAGAGGCAGGCAGAAGGCGCACTCGGTGGCTCCCGTCCTTAAATCCTGACACTCGCACGGATGCGTGTGACTGCAATGGTAATGGAGCCGCGTTTCTGCTCTCAGAGGCTGAGTTGTGATTGAAGGCACTGACCTGCCATAGACTTATAATAGGGGAGCAGGTGTGGCAATGATGGACTTTAATTTCCTTTAATAAACCTTTTATGTGCCACACTTTTACTGCCATTCGACGCTCTCCAAGGTCCTGCACGTAATAGGTTCATTACTTTTGATTACTATACTCTATTGAGACAAACAACTCCAGAACACACTATATATTATGTTCAGTTAAACCAATATAGACTATTTATCCATTGTGCATTTTTTCACCTGCAACACTACAGACAAAATTAACGACGGCTCTCGTAAGCTAAAACTATTAAAACCACCAGAACTCTTTTGTCATCATTTCATAATAAACAGCACACCAGTTGTTGAACCGCTTTTTAAATTAGCAAACAAAAAGTGCTCTCTGCTTCTGCCGAAAACAGTTGCTTTAGTATAAATAAAATGGTTTGTTGCTATGAATATTTGAAAACTACACAGTAAGAGGTAACAACAAACAGAGGTAAATTTTTTTTTCCCTGTCAGTTTTTCTTTTCAACTCACATGAGTTTATGACAGATGGGTGACACCACCCAAGATGAAAATGGCTTGCTTTGCTTAGGATGGCGAACACTGTGTTACGAAATTCTCTTCCCTCCTCTTGTGAGTATCTCTGTTGCATACAAAGTGACTCCAATGATGTGAACACCTCTCCATGTGCTAAACGAATAACTAGATTACTAGAGATCAGTAGCATAGGAGGGTTGAAATGATGAAAATCATCCGGTATTTCAGAGGAAGCTACTCCCATGGGTGAGCCTCTGCACAAAACCAGCTTATCATTATCCTGCCACACAGGTGCTATTAACTCGCTCCAACCACTCTGAAAAATTCTCCCAAAGGCAAGGGAAGGTTGAACTCCATGAGTTTCTTTACCAAAACTGAAACAGACTGCAGAGTGCCAGCAGGCACATAGAAGAGTTTCAGAAACGTACTTAAATGCAACCTTCTTTATAACGGCTTTAAGCCTAATTCCATTTTTGCAATTCAGCTGTCCAAGGGCCTGGTTGCCTTGTCACCACCCCAGGCAGCCACCTCCCTACTAAAGGCCTTGGAAGGAATGCATAAATATTCATGGATCTCCTCTTGACTGTGCTTGGAATGCTGGCCTCATAATTGTATTTTGTTGAGCTATTGTTAGTGTAGCATACATATAAAGACTCTATGAAAACATTTTTAAAAAACTGATAACTCACTCATAAAACTAAGTTTTCAAATTTAATGTGTGGGTCAACTTGCAGGAATGAAATGGATCAGGATCATAATACACAACTAGACTATTTCACCTGCTTTTTCTCCTTAACACCTGAAGAATAAAAGTTACTACATTCAGCACCTACTCATGTCTTGTGACTTGCTAGGGAATAAGAATACCACAGACATAAAGCACATGTGTTTTTCTTTTTTGGGAGTGGAGAGTCTTAATGTCCAGGAGATGATTTTTTTCTCCTTGTAGCTCTCAATGTAAAAACAGGTCTTTGTCCTCTAGAACCTTGTATGTGGAAGTAGACGTATTTAAGTATTCTTCATTTGGATTATTCTCATGGACTTTAATCAATTGCCAATGAGTAGACTTAACTTTTGTCAGATTGAACCTCATATGCAGTGGGATCATTAAAAATGGAAAAGTGTTTCTATTTCCAGTGTGTGTATTGAGACCTGGGCAGGGAGGTAAACAATCACTCTTTTAAATTCTTCCAGAATCACAGAAGTGGCACAGGAATAGGGTACGATTCAGGAAACAACTAAATAACACGTACTGCAATCTTGAAAATTATACTTTTTGGGGGAACTTTGTTTTTTTCCACTGAAAAAAGAAAACTTGATCACCTTTACTGCTTAAGCCCTAAATACTACCATACGAATAAGCTTGCAATTAATTTTGTAAAACTTAATGAGTCATTTCTTTTCTCAAAACTGAGATTTTATTTTTTAAAAAAAGATATCCTTCTCCAGATTTCTTAGGACTTTTACATTTGTCATTTCTCATTCTACTATACCACGTTATAGATGAGAAGAACAAAAGATATTTTTGGAGATTCCAATAATGGGTTCCTCTTGACTTTGTCAATCTACTTCTCAGTAGAGTTAAGAATAGTAAAGGTATACTTGCCAGTTTTATTTTTCCTAGTCTGAAACTAAGAAAAGTTTAGTTTATACTGTAAATATACACATATTATTTGCAATATTTACAGAGAAAGGAGAAAACAGTGGTTCTCACTCTGTCTGGGATTCATAAGAATGCCACAAAAAAAATTTTTTAAAAGGCTTCTTGCCCCAGTTTTCTCAGAAGAAGAGTGAATACAAAGAGAAATGGCAGGACGGGGAGAAATTTATAAGACAATGAAGACCAAGGAGCAAAACTGGGAGGAAGACTATGTGAGAACTAACAGTCAAATAAGCAGATATGTGATGAATAGGAAAAATGATCATCAAATAAAACTTAATTGAATTTGGAAAGCTCTCATTTAACATCTCTCTATGCTTACAAACCCACATACAGATGCATAAAGTGATTTCCTAGTTATTGTACTGACGTTTACATCAGGGGCCATAAGCAGCCCTCTTTCACATCACCTCGATGCACCTCTGTTGCTTTCTTTGGGGACGCAGAGGAGGTGCTGGAACTGCTGCTTTGTAGGAAGGAGAGATTCAAGGAGCAGGGCGCAGGATTCATAAACTCAATTTGGTTTTCATTCAAGCAAGCCAAGTACCAGCCTGGGTGGAGATTTGGTTCCCTTGGATTTTATTTTTCACTTAAAATCTTCTTTTACCCTCATGGTTAAAAAATATCCCAAAACAAAAATGAAAAACACCACCGTCCAAGTAAACATTTAATCACATCTGGATGCAACACATCCCTGGGTGATGTGAGGTTTTGTTTCTCCTTTCAACAGAGTTCTAGGCATTGACAACCTCAATATATTTATAACATTCATTTACAAGTAGTCTTGCGTTTCTTAATATTTGTGGAAAAAGTCATGGTGATCACAATGTTTTGTGGACACTTTCTGAAAACCCGTCTACAATGAATCTTAATACTGTCTGATTAGATATCTCAGGAGGTAGCTACTTTTAGTTTAAGCCCTTCACATACATTCGGGCTTCAGTGACCTCCCCTTTTAAGATTTCACTGTGCTCATCTCTTGAGGTATTTGACTGGCAATGAGGTTCTGTATGTTGCATCCTATTGCTCTTGCGAGATGTCCTTTCAACTCTTGGACATGGTGAAAGGGTGTTCTGTGGCTGCTCTGAAGAGATCCTGGGGCCCTCTCCATGAGAAGCCCTTTATCCTCGGTGCATGCTTCCGTTTCAAAAATCAGTTTTTTAAAAAACGACAAAAGGAACCTCAGGTCGTTGGAAGAAGCGAAACCCAGAAAATGAAACAACTCGATGATGCCAGTACCTTGGAATGAAATCTGGCCAGATTGAAGAACAAAGACTCCCACATTGAGTGCCCTTTCTTTTGACGATTCTGGCATCATTTTGTTTTAAACATAGCTTTGAAGCAGCCCACAATGGCAGCAAAGATGTTTTTACCTGCCACACAAAGAAAAATTATCGGAAACATGAGCTGTGACACCAAATAAAAGAGGCTGGTGGACTTATGAAGAGGAATACTAAGATAGGATACTTAAATGTGTGTTTTCTCTGTTCTTACTCTGTTTTTACTTTTCTGCTTTTCTTTTCACACAATTATTAATTACTTAGCAAGGGAAGGAGAAAATTCAGAAAGAAAACTTAAAAAAAAATCTAAACTCTAACAAAACATATTTTTTTACACCATTCTTGAGGACATGGTTATAATTTTTTGAATTTTTTATTCATCATTTGTACATGAGTCTTGATTTCAACTCAGCTTTTATATGTCTCTTGTACTATATTTGGTTCTCTATAGAAAGCTGAAGAATGGAATGATGGGTACACTTTAGATTTAGGTTACTTCTTTTTGTCGTCCCCTAATCCTTCTATCCCCCATAAATACCAAACTCAAAGAAAAAAAAAAGAGTCAATCTGCTCTCAGATTCAGAACAGGTCTCTGGGAAATAGCTCTTCCTAAGGGCCACATGCACGCACATTCCCCACGGCTGAGACGATTCTCAGAGGGAATTTTCTAGAGCCACTTGGAAATGTACCTCAATGAAAGAAATCTTAGCCCGAGACAAGACTGGAGAGCATGATAAGGAGAATGACTTACTCTGATTTTCACTTCTGATTTCTGAGTTGTCATTGCTGTTGTAGACGTCATCCCGTAACTTTGTACAACTGGCAATGCTGAATATAAACCAAAGCCATGTGTTGGTGTCCTTTTGCCAAACGACTCCAGCAAATAGTTCTATTATTCCCTTAGGTAACCGACTTGTGCCAAAAATTTCTATTAGTCACCGTACCACGGCCTCAGAGTCACAGCTTTGTGAGATTAGGGGGCAATCACCAGCTTTATGCTTTAGGAGAGAGTTTTTGATATACATATACATTTAACATGCCCTGCTTAAAGATAACTCAGGGCAAATAACACACTGAAAGGGCCTTTAATATTTTTTTCTTGCTGATATTTTGAGATGCATCTGTTGAAAAATATGTGCATATTAGAAATCAAGCTCCTTCATATAGGGATACATTATTGAAATAAATTTCTCCCAAGGACAAGCCAATTCATTACTTTCGGTGTTTTCAGGAATTAACTCTAGAAATCACCCACAGTGTTTTGTTTTGTTTTTTTAATCATGTTTTTAAACTCTCACTTTTTTTACTCTTAATCTGTAAGCAAAACTAATTTGGAATATGAATGAATTCAAATTGGATTTTGAAAACTATTTTAACAATGAGTCTTTCTTCAAGGGCAAAAAGTGTGAACAAATATTACACACCAATCAGTATGCAAAGGATTTGTAGGATCAGAGGACTTCACTTGTTTAATATTTTTAATTATTAAATGGCTATGCTTCTGACAAGAATCACATTTCTAAATTCAGCACTAATAATAAAATTGAAAGCGAATCCACAGAGATGAACTGTTGTAGAGGTGACTCCTTATATAAATTCTTTGATTGAATTTGTTACCTTGTGATATATTCTACTTTTTAATTAGTACAAATGTCACCCTTACCTCTTTCTTTCTCCAGGTAACTTGTATGCCAACTCAGTTTGCCCTGCTTTGTCAGAGGAACTAAATTTCTTTGTCTGATTTAGTGAGAAATCTTGAAATTCATTCTATTGAGATAAAAAAATCAAAGAAGAAAATCATATCAGGCTGGACAAATAAGTAGAAGCATAGCAATAAGCACTAAAAGGAACAATCAACAATGCGTTGATACTTTTGCCCATCATTTGGCTGGACTATAATAAAAACAATGAAAATTTCTATACTACGTATCAATATTTTTCATTTTTTAAGGCAAGTCATATTCATTTTTGTCTCTATTACCGATCTTTCCATCTACCTATCTATCTAATTATGTTTTCAATTTAGTAGGGAAAATTAGATGAAGGACTCTCAGTTATGATTAATATCATTTTTACTTTTAACCACCAAAAGAAAAAGTTGAGACAAGTTTTCAAACGTACTGCCCTCAAGAAGTCACAAAAAACAGATTCAAAACGTACGCTTTGGGTCTTAGCGTTTGCCTTAATGGGCCCATCATCAAGTTCTACCATTCCTCCAGCCAATGTTTTGACTGGCTTTCCAAGGAAACAGTTTGCCCTTGGTTTATCAGTGCTCAGTCATCATACACAGAGCTTCATCACCTCTATTGGGCCCCAGAGATGGGGATAGAACCCACTTTCATCAGGCCAATCGGCCCTTGAGAGGCAACTTTGAAATTCAGGGTAGCGCGCTCAACATACTAGAGAGGGCCTGTTTAAACAAATAGCACATATGTCAACACGTGTCAGAAGTGTTTACACCTGGCACTTCTGGCATTTTAAGACACAAGCCACCAACCTTCCTTGCAGAAGATTTCTGTCGTCTTACTTTTTACCCCTTGCAGTATATTGAATCACCCGGCTTTTTAACCATAGATTTCTGTATTTCTCATAGGCTTTGACCAGACATGAAACAGATGCTTCTTCAACTTGAGTCAGCAACTGTAGTTCCTGGGAAAAGTGGAGATAAGACTATCTCCAGTGATAGAGCAGGTTACTGCACATGAAGTAAGAATCGGAAAGTAGCACAGGAGGCTTGGGAATTCTTAGTTTGTGTTTGATTGCGACTAAAAAAAAAAAAGGCTTTCTCTACAAATGTATTTGGCCTATTCTGCTGCACCCTCAGTTCAGAACGAGTTCTGGAGCTTTCCACCTGCCTATTCCCCTTTGTTTGCCATACACTAACCTAAAACAAAAGATCCTAGAAAACAGTCACACTGGTGAACAAAGCTCTTTCTAAATCCTGAAGAAATGGCTTTTTGTCTAATACCCTATCGTGTTATGTATTTATTAGCAATACATTTTCCATTTATTTTCTCAAAGATTGCCAATAAAGAACTGAATCACATAAGGGAGTCGCTGTAAAGCCTCTGAGTTCCCTAATGTCAAACTCATTAGCATTCGAATAAGTACACAGCAGCACATCATCTGCACAATTGCAATTTTTTACTACTTTTAATAGCATTTCTCAAAGGGCTCATTTTCAACTTTCTTCAGTGGTTAGTTGGTTCTCAGGGGAAAAGTAGCTTCCTGACGCTCACAGCTTCCGCTCGGCAGCCCGGCCGTTTGCTGTCAGATGCATCAGCCCTCTGCCCTAACCCCATCTGCCGTGACTCCCCTCCCTGGGGGACACAGTGAGGCAGCACAGCTGAGATCGGCTTGCAGGAGGGCACAGAGGGCGCCCACAACGTATAAGTTTAGGAATATGATTTGACACAATAGGGCTCGTGGAGTCTGGGCGCACCAACACACAACCGGGAACCGTGGGCCCTGCAGAGACCCTCCGTCCATGTGTCCATCATTAATAACTCCTCCCAACTGCTGGGAGGAAGCACACCCTTGGCAGACACCAGAAGGAATCTTCCCCTGGAGTTGGATCCCTCTAGTCCCGGTAGGTGCCCTGTTAAGTCAAGGAGACACCTTTAGAAACCCCATTTTATTCACAGCCATACTTTCATCGTTTTGTGGGTGATCTTAAATCGTGTTATAACACTTAAGGACTTTCTAAAATATTCATGGCACATGCACACTTTTGAAAGACAGTTAACCTAAGACCTGGAATCTCGACCAGTCTCCCAGAACTATCAACAGAGTTTGTTCTGTATCCCATCTACGAGAAATTCACATTTTTATGGAACAGCAATCCTAAAAAATGATATTATATGGCAACCGAGGTATTCATAACCAAATGAGTTACACAGTTCTTAAGTGTGCTCTCATTACAATATGGCTTTACTTGTCAGATGAAGTCATCACAAAGTACTCTATTTGTCCCCTTAACTATTTGCCATAATTAGAGACTCTCAGTCCTTTACAGCTGCCTCAGGGGTGAGTACTTTTGCCCCCCAAAAGATAGTTTTTTAAACCTATGATACAATATAATTGGTATGCTGTGTTATTTTTGCAAAAAAAAAAAATAAGACAAAGTATATCAGGTCATATTTTATCAGTGAGGAGAATAACCTAAGTGAAATTATGCACGTCAATTGTAACCATAGACTTACTTATGATCCCAAAAGATGTAATATTTTTTTAAGAATCCTCCAAACTAAACTCAAAGAAAATTTTTGCTGAAAGGGAAAATGAATTTAATATGAAGTGCATGTAGCAGTTCTAGCCTTGGACTCTAGTAACTGATAGGAGGTCACTACCACCACCAATTTCCTTTTGGAATTTGCCTACCAATGGCACCAGACCATTCTATCAGACAGGATGGAAATACACAGTAGAGTCTTCTTAGAAGTTTAGAGTGTTAATACAATCTTCAAAGGCCGCTCTGAGATTTGGGTTCTGTTAATTTTGTCTATAACTCCAAATTTCAGCACACTTACTAAGTATTTCTATCCCTTGAGGCCCTATCTCTACAACTTGCAGCAGTTTAATCTCTTAGTCACTCTTCTAAATTTAACCTCTTCACCAATTGTTCATTAGTTGGAATGATGAAAAGGGGAGTTATTCGTGCATGATTTATTTTTTTTTAATGACAAGATGTGTTCTTCACAGTTCCAAGTTTCCAGCTTTGTTTTTGTACTAACCAGTATGGTAATTTAAGCTACAATCAAATCTTATATAAACTTTGGTGATACCTTTGATTGGAAAGAGAATGGAACTCTTCCATTTGCCATTTGCACCATTCAATTTCTAATGAAAACGTAAATCCCTTATTTTGGAGATCTTGATCAATGAGCTATAGAATTAACTTTTCCATCACAGCAAGAGATCATGTATTTAGAAGTTGATGAACAAAACTTATTCAAGCCTGTTGCTATTTTAGACTTATGCCATCAGAAATTACTTTCTTCTTAATTTTCCAGATTGAGATTAGGGAGTATGCTTTGTTGGCTGGAGCAAATGAAGACAAGTAGTGAATTCCATTCAAGATGTTTCAGGCAAAGGAAAATACTGTTTATTGGCCACAAACTTGACTTTTCCCACCAGCCCATAATCGGGCTCCTGATCACAGTAGGAGAAGAAAAAAGAGCTTCAGCAAAACTGGAACCACTGCAGGAAAAACAGCTCCCATTTAAATTGGGGCAGTGGTATCACTTATTTGTAGGGAGAATGTTTCAGATTTTAAATTATTTCAGGCTAAACAAGACAAATTCTGTAATATTAGCAAACAAATTGCTTTTCATGACCCACTTTTAATATTTTTGCTTCCCTAAGTGATTGCTAAGTTTAAATATAAACAAAGCTTGTTATTCCGTATAGTTTGTTGTTTTAATAGAAGAGCAAAATAAGATTTATCAAACAATGTGCAAATTTTCCATTGATGGATTTCATTGATTTTTACTGGTTCGCCCAGCTTTTTGAAGTCTCAGCCCTACAGAATCTTTCAAAGAATTTTCAGTACAAGGAGGTCTATAGTAACTCTGCTCTCCTCCCAGAAAATTCCATTTTTGCTTTGCAGATTGCTGAAGTCATACTGAGAATCAAAGTAACTTCTGGTTTCCGCTGTGACAGATATGAAGTGATTGTACTTACACTAGTACACATTATGATATTTGTATTTGTCCTTCCAGTTCCTGTAAAAATAAAACACAGATCTCTTCCCCTTAAACTCTGAAGCAATTCCAATAACTTATGCGAGACCTATATTTCTCCCTGCAAGATGATTTAACTTTCACCTGATTTAAGTTACAAAATAGCCCTCAAAGATACTTAAAGCCTTGCTGTAATTAACATAACGGCATTTAGATGCCATTCATGACTGATAATTCCAACACCTTGTGGGGAGAAAAAAGTTGCATGCTGTAAACATTATAAACATATTCAAATAAGCTTAACACAATCTGCCATGCTTATTTCTGCCTAGATCATGGACCAGCGAAATGGTTAATGCAAATGGATTTATAATTTGCTTTGGGGGGCCAGTTTCTTCTCCTTATTTATTAGCCCAGCTGATGGGGCAGATTTGATGAGGCACTTCTGGAATAATTGAGTCATCACACAAAGAAGGCTGCTAGCATTCAGAGTGGTTTTATCAGCAGCAAGCAGGCCTGATTACTGACAATTACACTCTGATCCGGTGATGGAGGAGAAAGAGCCAACGAGTGGGAAATGTCCGTGTTTCTATCCAGGAATAATTTCTACATTCATTTTACATGCTAAGTGTTTCCTATCTCTGCATAATAAACTGTAAACAGGAATAGATGGCACAATGTCCCTTAATATTTCCTGGTAATGAAGACACAAATGTACAGTGAGTGCTGATAAATATAGATGAAACATAAGCTATTCTCCCAGTCTGTATTGTTACCTTTAAAACAAATGCATTTTTGTGGTAAAAGCATAATCATAGCTAATGCAAAAAAATGACAGAAGATTGAAACTGTCCTTGTAACTACACAGAAACTTTGGAAAAGTCCTGTTAATCACTGCTGCTTTAAATGCTGGCGAGCTGAAGGTGAGATACCAGAAGCCACATCATTTTGTTTCTTCACGGTCAACTGTGAAGAACTCCTTGGGTGAGACACAGCAAAGGACAGTGCAATGGTGACCCCCATTAACACTCAGAGAGAACACATCTCAGTGCTACACTGAGAAGACAATGCAGCTGGCGCAAGGAGACATCTTCACTAGCAAGGATTTCAATTTCCCTTCCATCAGGCCTTTCAACAAAATGCTGATCGCGAATAATAAAGTTAGACCTATGATTGTAGGATTTGTCATAGAGAACCATGCATTGCTGTCTCTAATGTGGCATTTTTAGCCACTTGTTTATGACATGGCTTATCAACAAAGCGCTATGAGCAAAAATGAATGCTACAGGGATGCCTTATTAAACTGGCTTTCCCTCTGACCCAGAACTTAGTTTGAAACACCCGGAAAAAGGGAATGTTGGAACTTCTTAACGTGCCACCACAGATTTTAGTGAAAAACTTTCATTTCCGTAATATCAAGAGTTTCTTCTTTTAAAAAGCCAATCGGGTGCGAAGTCCCACATCATGAACCTTCCTTGGTCTGTTTGCTTAATCTTTTCTCCAAAGTCCCTTCCTGGCTTCCAAAGAAATTAAAGTTATTCTCTGTTTCTCTGCGGTAACTATGGAAACTCTGTTTTACTAAACTAACCACTTAACTTCAAGGCTTGTATTGCAAGTAAATGTGCTATTTTGAGTAAATCTATACTAAACAAACTCATAATGTCAAAACATTTTTAATAAAGTTCAAAGAGCACTTGTTGATTCAAAAATAAGGCTTTTTATTATGTAAAGGAAATGTTCTCTATTTAAGCTATTTGTTATATAGATTGTTACACAATATGCCTGATATCCTTAGACACTTGTCATTTTTCCTTATCCATTTTAAAGAGGTTTTTCTAGAAGTTACCTATGCAGTACAATGTCCACTGTCTGGAAAATGGGTCACCTGAGACTCAGTCTCCCCCACTACACAATATATCCATGTAATGAATATGCCTGTGCACCCCCCTGAATCTAAAATACAGATAAATTTCTAAAGTTCTTTAGAGTTTTCCCAACAAGTCTGTTCTTCCCGCAACAGTAATTGTTTGTTACTGTTAAAATCTTCCCCATATTCTATAAATTTGGATTAAGATAAAATAGTCATTTATCTTCATTATCTGACTATGAGATAGGAATGAAAGAATTTACTGAAATTTATAAAGAAAACGGCATGATTCAATTGTGGAGGCCAATAGAGTGCTGGATTTTTACAGAATAACCCTTGGATTTCATTCTTTCTACAATGTTTAATTTAACATAGGTTTTTAAAATACAAGTATCCTTCTCCTGAAAACATTATTATTGATTCAGTACACATTTATCGAGCAGGCAATCTATGTACTGCCCCTTGCTAGACAGTGGCATGAAAAGATACATACAGCACAACTCTTGTTCTCAAGGTTACAAACTGGTAAGTTGGGTATTCCAAGATAGAGTAGAAAGTATGATAACAGAGAAAGGCAGAAGAAACAATGCAAGCATAGACTTAGACCAGACTGGAAAAGCTTCTAGAAGATGAGGGTTCCTCAAAGATTCATCTCTAGAGAGATTCAGAGAATGTTGACTAGAATAAATAAATGTCCCCAAAGGTCAATCGAAGGGACAGGAATAGTTGAAATTGTAGTTGACTTGGTTAAGCAATGCATTAAAGCCAGATTTTTTATATATTTTAAGAGGGTCAGAGACTTGAGGGTCAGATTAGGTAGCTGAAATTGAATGCTTGGAATTTGTTGATTTCATTTGTAAGTTTCAGTGTCAGAACTGCAAAATCTGTTTGTAGAAATGTGATTGGTCATTCATATTGTGGTTGACAGCATCTCTCAGAATTCTCTATTCCAAGAGTGTTTTGATGACACCTTCAACTTGATGACTATATGGGGAGGACCCTCCCAAAAAAGCTAGAATTGTCTTGTGGAGGGTGCATCCCTCATTGTACAGGCTTCCTTTGCTAGGTAAGTGTTCCAGGAACTCATCAGCATCAGTGCACCAACTAACGTTGTTGTGAGAGGCTGCATTTGGCTTCAGTGAATTTTTTTTTTTGGAGATTCTTTCAACACATTTGCCCATCTCATGACGGGTGATTTACATGAACAATCTGCCCACACTGTGATGAGTATTCAGCAGTTTTTGACCCAAAACGACATGATCCCAGTGCCCCATCCTCCTTATTCACCTGACCTCACTTCAGGTGACTTTTTTTTGTTTCCCTGAATGAAAAAAGTTCTCCTAGGGAAACATTTTGCCAATTTGAAAGAGGTGAAACAAAAAACAGCAGAAACACTAAAAGGCATCAAAATTGACAAGTTCACTGTTCTGAGCAGTGGAAAAAGAATCTTGAAAGGTGGATTGCATCAAATGGAGAGTACTCTGAAGATGATTAAAGTTTAAGCATGTAAGAATAAATATACAATTTTTAATGAATAAATTCATATTCTGCCTGATATTTTACCTACCCATGTCCATCTTTTCTTCCCTGGGCTATTGTAAGATCATGGAAGTGAAGGGCTACATCTTGTTGACCTTTTGATGCAACATAATTTTATGGCCATAAAAGGTGCTTGATACATTATTACTGAATTAAAATAAATCAAAAATAAGACTTTTAAAATGCTTGAGATAATAGTTTATTAATTGGATTTCAATACAAAACATCTCAGACATTCGGCATCTGGGATGCTATAAATTATGTCTGTTTGATTTCTTTGCCAGCTAAGGATAATTTATAATTTTGTCTTCCCTTATGCTGAAAACTTCAGCTCCCAAATGCAAAGAAGAGTTAAGTGTGAAGTGTAATAAATTGTATGGTCAGATTTTCCCCAATATCTACTGTTATCTCATTTATATGAAAAGTTACAGTTTTTATTTAAATGAGTCCCTTTGTGAGAATAAAATATAAAATAGAAATAATAGTTTTATTTTTCCAAACTTGGAAAGAAACTTTTTAAGAACATCTTCAACTAATTTAAACTATCTTTAGTTAAACTCTTTGGTTACAGTCTTTAGTTTTTATACCTCAGTTTTCTCACTCAAAATTTCCCAAAATGTCCTGACTATTGTATACCTACATTTATTTTTAAAAATGTATATCCATCCTGATGACTTTTGTATGGGAGAGAAAATGGCACTTGCCGTGAGAAAAGGCAAAATCAATCTATCATTTTTTTATCAAACTAGTGGAGTGACAGTATTTTCTAAATAAATATAGCTTACTTTTACTGAACTCTTATCAAGTGATAGGCACTCTTCTAAGAACTTATATGCGTGGTCTTACTTATATCCTGACATGCCTATAGGGAAATATTATCAATCCTACATATGAGGAAAGGGGAGAAAACTGAGTTCAGCTTACCCAGTGTTCATACAGGTAGTAAAAGGTAGAATCCGGATTCAAAAGGCAACTGTCTGAGATCAAGTACTAGGCTCAGCATTCTTTGACCGGTTGGGTCCCTGCAGCTGCGATATGGCCATCTACCCGCTGATGTTCATTCCATTCACCAACATTCAATGAAACAGACTCACTGGAGGGTCTAATAAAGCAAGCACTTATTTGTACCTTGAATAACAAAGGCACCGTGTTTTTTAAAAAAATATATTGTATGGACAGTTTTTTGAGGGTTGGAGAGTGGTGTCACAAAGCAGAAGTTAGAAATCTCTGAGTTAATGATAACCATTATTCGAATCCGCACAATGAATACTCCAGTTCTTACAGACTATTTATCATTCTGAGCTTTGCAAGAGTTTTATTTTAATTTAAACACAGCAAATGCTTCATAGGATTTATATTGTCAGTCATAAAACATGTCCCATCTATTGCTTGGCTTATTCCCTGTATTAGTTTGCTATTGCTGCTGTAACAAATATTCACAGACCTAGTGACTTGAAAAAGCACAAATTTATTATCTCACAGTTCTAGAGGTTCGATGTCTGATCTGGTCTTATAAACTAAAACCAGTCAGGCTACATTTCTGTGTGGAAGCTCCAAGGAAGAATTCATTTTCTTGTTCAGCTGAGATGTTGGTGGAGTAGCTCCAAGTTGTTGCAGGACTGAGATCCCTGTTTCCTTGCTGGCTGGAAACCGAGAGCCATCCTCAACTCCTAGGGGCTGCAGCCTTTTTGGCCAAGTCGCCTGCTCCCTCCATTTTCTTTTTTTAAAAAATTTTAATTTTGAGTATATGGGATGCTATTCGGGGTTAGGTATATAGATGTTCATTATGCAGGTACCCTTGTTGATGAGGTGTGTCCCTCCCCATTTTCAAAACTAGCAATGATAGGCTGAGTCCTACTCATATCACAGCTTCCTGGTTCATTCTTCTGCTTTGATCTTAAGGATCATGTGATTAGCTGGTCATTCTTGGGTAATTCCGCATAATCTCCCTAACTCAAAGTTCTCCATTTAATCACACCCTTCATGCCATGTCAGAACATATCCACAAATTTCAAGAATTAGGACATGGACATCTTTGGGGAGACATTATTTTGTCTACCACATTCTTTAGTTATATATATAAATTCTGAACATTTTAAAGTACCAATGCTCCTAATATCAGCTATATGAAGTCATAAATCAAGATGAACAAGTGTAAACACTCCTCAAAAAATCTATGTGACTACAGCCTAAATTATCATGAAGACAACAACATTAACAAAATCAGGCATCTCTGCTGGTCCTCTAAAATCAAGTTCCTTCACTTTTCAGGCTTTTGAAGGATTTGAAATGTTGGGGATTATTCTTCTTTGGGGGAAAATTTATTTTTAGTCTTCACTTACCTTCCCTAATAACTATTGAATTTGAACTGAAGGGTTTCCATTGCTATCGAGGAGAGGCATCATCAGAGGGAAAATGGAAGAAAAAAAAAGAAAACAATTAAATGGTAATTATCTACAGCTTATTAACTATATCAAACAATCCTTTCAAGTAATTTACATACTGACTATTAGAATATGCGTTGGGGCACTATCAATCTTCAATAGTCAAACAATATTCATTTGAAAGAACTCTCCCTCAACAAGAAAAACAGGTGTCTACTGTTATCAGAAGATGCTTTTTAGATTTGAACCCTTTTGTAAATAAGTACATTTGAGAACCCTTTCTAGGGACACACCTGAGAGTGAAAGTGAATTACCAATGACGATCTTTTCTAAAAAAAAGAAAAGAAAAGAAAAAAAAAATCAGTGGTTTAACACTAATTTCTAATCAGATCCTACAGAAAGGAACAGCCCGCACGGCAGCTGTACTTTTCCCAGGGTTAATTACCTTTCACTGCTCTCTACTAATGAGTCAGCTGTTCCTGTCATTGCACACTACACTGGTTCATCTGGAACTCTAGCTGTGGACAAACACAGGAGTGACAGTCCTATTTACATATGGGGAGTGTTGTGCAAATATTTCAAAAGGATTTTTTGAAAAATCCTTTCATTCTCCCATGCTCCTATGCTAAAAATGTTTTCACAAATAAGGTTTTACTCGGTCAACTACAGTTTTCCTCCCAGGTCACTAGGTTCGCCACCAGTAGATATAAAACAACATCAAACCCTTGGAAAGAGGCAGACTTCATCATCTCCACAGAAAGCTTTGTCTCACCGATTCCCTAGCAGGAGAACAATCACCCTACTAGGCTGGAAGGTAGCCTCAAAAGTTTGCAACTTCCCTCATTGGTAAAAGGACTCCCTAAACAAATTCATGTTACAAAAAATTAAATTCAAAGGTAGAAAACTACTGAGAGAAAAAGTCCAACAACATAATTTTAGCTTTGTACGTTAAAAGTGAATTTAAAGAGTAAGAGAGCTATTAAAAAATAGACTTGAAAACTGTGCTTTTATCTGCTGTATCTAGATAATTGTGAAAAATTATATAGATGTATATGTATATATGCAGATATGTATATGATTTATTACCCAGTTAATAGCTGTTTTACCCAGATAATGGCTCTAATTTACATTCCGTAATACAACCACAGTAGGCTTTTATATATATTTTAACATTGCAGACAAGAAATTTACACATTTATTTCTCTCTTTTTAATTCCAGAGGTAACTGAGAGAGATGTACAAACAGTAAAACATCTATTGAGTTCCACGTTGACAGTTCCAAAATGTCTCTGAATAAAGGACACTCCCACTGGCAGGTTCCTGTTCTAAATTTTAAAATCTCAGATCAGGGGCTCTCAGATGTTAATATTCGTGGTGATCACCTGGTATCTTGTTAAAAGACAGGTGCTGATGCTGACACTCGGAGGTCTGGCTTGACGTTATGCATTTCTTATCAGGGTCCTGGTTCTCCCACTGCCCCATGGACCACAGTGAATAGCAAAATGCCAGATCAGGGGTTCCAAGCATTAGCCAGCATTGGAATCACTTGGAGAACTTGTTAAAGCATAGTTTGCAGATTTCATATTTCTGGAGTGGAGCCTCAGAATGTGCATTTCTTCTAACAAGTTCTTAGATGGCGCTGGTGCTGACAGTTTGGGGACCACACTCTGACAACCACTGCTTTAGATATTCACTGTCAAATGCACCGAAGACTTTGAATCCCCAAAGACTAAATACATCCCCGTGGAACAGAAGCACTTCCACTTTATTTTAGAACTATTTATTTGCTTTGGTTTTAATACTTTAGGATAGAAAGGAACAGATACCAAGTGTATGTTCTGGCCCAACATTGAAGTACATTCTGAGAACCACTTTACAGCTTATTGAACTTGATCTTCCCTTCAGATGAAGCCATTCATGTCAAGAAAGAAACAGCAATTATGCACATCTTCATTCAAGGTGCCATTATCAAATATAAGCTCACAAATTACAAATCCGAGACTTTGCACAATATTTAAACTTGCCAAAAGCAAGTAAAATACGGGAATGAATTAATTACAAATTGTATCATAAACACAAATTTAAAAGTCAAACAGTGGTACAAATTTCCTTGAGACATTCAATATTTTACCAGCCCTGGTAAATTCTGACTTACTTTCTAAATGATACATGTTTTTCATAAACAGTGGTGTGTGACATGTTCCTTGTGGATCACTGCTATTTTGAAGAACACACTGTACTGAAGATTTCTTAGAGGATGGGAAAAACTTTTAGTCTAATATTAAAAATATGTTTGCATTGATGTTAATGTAAATATCTCAGTGATAAAGCTGTCACAAGGATCTTTTCCAACACCGTTCACAGGAATGCCTATTTTAGAAAGAGGAGAGTAATAAGGTAAATGATAGAATGAAACATCTGTTGAGTATATTTTATAATGAGATGAAGCATGATTCTCCAAGCAGCAAGTTACTCACTGAACAAAAGTTAGGTACTTTAGCATTGATCTGCTCTGCCCAGAGAGGACTACATAGTGTCCTGAAACATGAACTTATTAACTAGTACTACAGTAAAGCTGGGAGAATACGGTTCAACATAGAAATATCAATAAGCACATGGGAAAGATTCTGAAGAAATCAATGCCCCTTTGAATTCAGGCCACCACTTATCTGTTTTTGCTGTCCTGCAGATATGTATTTAACAGTTTTTTAAAAAAGTATCAATCTCATTAAAATACAAGAGAATAATAATATCACAAATAAAAAATTTGATTAATACCAGTAACCAACTCTCCTGGCTTAGAACAGTATTGTTTAATTAATTCATTAACTTATATACTCAGATCTTCATTGAGCACCGATTCTTCTGGAGAAGACGGAAAACTTTGTAAACTGGTGGGGTCCTCAGTGAGTAGAGAGGGGTGTATGAAGAATGCCACTCTAATAGTGAAGCTATTTCTGTTGTACAAATAAAAAAAGGCAATAAAATAAAAATTGTCATGCAGACGTGGGATCCAAATTTATTTATTGATAACTTGGGAGAACACCCTCACATGTGTGATAAAAACTTTGCCCCAGAAGTACAACTATCAAGGTGTACAGTTTGAACAAAAAATAATTCATAAGTTACATATTAGAATAGAGATACAGATTATTGGCTGGGCTCAATGGCTCACACCTGTAATCTCAGCACTTTCAGAGCCAAAGCGGGAGGATTGCTTGAGTCCAGAAGTTTGAAACCAGCCTAGGCAACATAGGAAGACCTCACCTCTACAAAAAAATAAAAAAATTAGCCAGATGTGGTGACATGCACCTGTTGCCCCAGCTACTCAGGGAACTGAGGCTGGAGGATTGCCTGAGCCCAGGAGGTCGAGGATGTGGGGCATGTGATCGTGCCACTGAGCTTCAGCCTGGGTAACAGAGTGAGACCCGGACTCAGAGGGAGCGAGAGAGAGAGTGAGAGAGAGAGAGAGAGAGAGAGAGAGAGAGAGAGAGACAGAGAGAGAGAGACAGAGAGGGAAAGAGAGAGAGAGAGAGACACTGATACGCACTGTTGTCATGGACTGAGCCTGCATATGAATGTCAAGATCCTAAGTAATTCTTCTTCTTGAATGGTTTTCAAGAGTTACAATAAATCACTAAATAAGCGCCTCTGGTCATTTGAACATCTGGGCTTATAGTTGTCTCACGTGATCAATCAGAGGTCATTACAGTTCACATCAGACATTTTGTTCAATGATTATCCAATTTCAGTCTATTATTCTCATTGGCTTTCATCAGCCAATTGGCTTCTTTCTAGATCACAGTGTCTCATTAACTGTGGCAGATTTCTGAGGGAAGCTGACCTTTTTGAATTAAAGTAAATTGAATTTATTTTTATATTGACTATCGACACATTATAACTATATATTTGTTGAGTACAAAGTGATGCTGTGATACAAGTATATAATGTGGAATCGTTGAATCAAGTTAATTAGCATATCCACCACTTCAAATCCTTATCACTGATTCCTTCTATCTAACATGGTACCTTTGATCAACATCTCCTCATCTCCCCTACCAGGCTCAAATAGCCACCATTCTGCTGACTCTACTGACCATTCCACCGTTCAATTCTTGATTTTCTATCAGAGGTAACAGATCACAAGTTTTTTTGGCTATGTTAAATTTTTCCAAAAACTCATGTGCAAGAATAAAATGTTTTGGAAGAACTGTGGAATCCTTGTTTTTAAGGACCTGATTTACAGAATATGCTTTCAAAGTGAAGGACAAGAATGCTCATGAAAGAAAGACCTTGCCTCCATGTAAGCTGGATGGGTTTCCTTCCATCTCCTGAGCTCTTCCTGCCCCAAGCCTAGGAAGCTATGCCTCCTCCCATCTTAGTCCCTGGCCCACCATGAGGAATCACGGATCACAATCTCATGACTCCAGACTGGAAGCTCCTTTAGGGAGGGCAGGGAGACTCTTTCTCTGCTTCCCTTCCATAAGCAAGGTGCTCAGTGAGAGCACTACCCATTTGATGAGAACCAGCTGACTAATTGCTGTGTTAAGTGAAAAAAAGGAATCTCAGATGAAGTCGCTGCCTCTTTGATTTGAATTTTAGGAAAACAATGGACCAAACATTTTGAGACAAAATTGTAAACATCCACAGTATGTAGCAAAAACAGATGCTAGTGAGAACATACAGCTTAGATTTGCTCATAAGACTAATAAACATAATATTTAATGTAATCAATACTGCATTATTTATTTTATATACAAAAGCTAGAGGAGTAGGAAATAATCTTATGAACAATTTACACATAATTTGAGATTAACTTCACAAATTTTAAAAAATGGACAAGAAGCATATGTAAGATGCCATATCCCTAACCCACACAACTATCAACTGATACACAGGGCAGGGATATTGAAATCTATGGGCCATCACTGCCAGGTAGATCAGACATTGACATTAGAGAAGTGATTGACATATTAAGAATGCCAACAAGACCAAACTGGATAGTTCTGAAAATATCAGGAATAAAAAGATAATATAAAAAATAAAATATAATTTATCCTAAAAATCTACATGAGTCTGCTAAAAGACATATTGATCTTAGCTTAGATAGTAGCAGTGGTGTGTAACAGGAGATAATAGATGATGCTTTAAATAATCTAAAGGAGGCAATAGGCAAACACAAATAGACAAGGTTTTCACCAACTGCTGCTAGGAACTGTACATTGACCCCGACTCGAGCATCAGACTAGACATTGCACAGTTATACTATTTAAAGCCTCACAGCAATCTACAGAGGTTGGCATTATCATTCCCAATTTAAGGTTAGCAAACTTAAGTCATACTGAAGTAAAACTAGTATTCATAACCATGGCTGATGCCAAAGTTCTTCCTCCTGGATAGCTCTAGCTAAAATGGCACAAGAAGCTAGAAACCTGCACAACTTTCTTTGAGAAAAATCACAGAAAAGACCTACCATGATAGGGTAGTCACTCAGAAAATGTGAACTTTTGTGCAGCATTTAGATTGTAGAGAATTTAGATTGATATATATTGTATAGAACCCTGGAACATCAGTCATTAGAGTTGAGATAATGGAGACATTGAAATATAGTAAAAATCATAAAACTTGCAGGTTTGGGAGGACAGCAATAAATGACGTGGGAATTGCTTTGTGGATGATTGGAGACCAGGGAGCATTGACCAAGGCAGCAGAGGTAGAGTGGGTGACACACTCTGTTTCTGAACTAATATCAACCCGAGTTTGAATCTTAACTCTGACACTTACTGGTCTGTGATTTTAGAACTGTACCTATCCTCGTTCAATTCAGGTTTCTTATCTGTTAAAGGGACAATAACAGAAGCTCCCTCAAGACCTATAAGGACTGCATGAGATGCAACAAGATAAAATATATGGCACTTAGTGGGCAGTCAGTAAAATTCCATGATCTGAAAAGAGATCAGTCTTTCTACAAAACCACAGGTATGTGATCCATGACAAATGTCCCTGTGTGGGCACGGTGACAACTTGTATTGATGAGAGTGATTAAATCTTTGGAGATTAAGCAGCTTATTTTTTTTCCAAGAGAAAATATAGTTAGGAGGAAAATTTGTTAAGTATTCATTTAAAAAATTTATCGACTGTTTTTATTCTATTATTTTTTTGTGCTAGACACTATTACAAATGCTACATGTATTTGTAAATCTGCACAAAACAATGTGAATTAGAAACTCATCAATTGTCCCCATCTTTAAAATGAGGAGACGGAAACAGAGTACCTAAGCCCTTGTCCAGAGTCACACAGCTAGTGAGGACTGACACTAAGACCCATGTGTGCAGTCCCAGGAGTCTATCATCATCACGACAGGGGCAGCGGAAGTGCAGGAATGGACAACACAGAAATTATATTCTAACAATGGGAGCCAAACCCAAAGCTGAGGAAACAATAAATATGCAGTGCAGTTTAAAGAGGTGATAAGTGCTTTGGAAAAATAATTTAGGTTAGAAAATGAGCTATTTTAGATTGAGGTAAGAATGACCTTTGCTGTTTGGGGAAAAAAAAGTACAAGAACCATATGCTAGAGTATAAACAGTTAGAGCCCTTGTCTTGAGAATAGATAAAGAACAATTACAACTCAATAATAAAAAGACAACCCAACTAAAACAGGGGAAAGGATCTGAATAGACATTTCTTCAAAGGAGACATACAAGCGACCTGTAGGTACATGAAAAGATGCTTAACAGCTATCAGGGAAATGCAAATCAAAACCACAGTGAGATACCACTGTGCACCCATCAGAATGACATGAATAAAAAGAGGCAGACAGTAGCAAGCGTTGGGGAGGATGTGAAGAATTCCAGCCTTCCTATGTGAGGGGGGACCAGAAAAACTTGGAATTTCTTCTGGAGCCCGAGTCCCTTGTAGCATAGGCTTCCCCTGATAGGTGTCTTAGAAACCCGTTGGCATCAGTGTCCCAGTTAGCGATGTTGTGAGAGACTGCGTTCCACTTCACTGAATTTTGTTCAAGATTCTTCAGTGTGTTTTCCCATTTCATGATGGATGATTTATGAGCATACCTGCCCACACCATGCTGAACATTCAGCAGTTTTTGACCCCAAACAGCATGGCTGCCGTGCCCTACTCTCCCTACTCACCTAGGCTCACCCTGAGCAAAATTTTTTCTTTCATTTTCCCGGATAAAAAAAGTTCTCCAAGGGAAATGTTTTGCCAGCGTGGAAGAGGCAAACAAAAAACTGCAGAAGCACTAAAAAGCATCAGAATTTATCAGTTCAAAAACTGTTTGGAGCAGTGGAAAAAGTGTCTTGATATGTGTATTGCATCAAACAGAGAGGACATTGAAGGTGATTGAAGGTTAAACATGTAAGAATAGATGCACCATTTTTTAATAATTAAATTCTGGTTTTGGGGGGAGTCCCCCTTGTATTGCCAGTAAAAAGGAAAATGGTTCAGCCACATTCAAAAACAGCTGAAAGTTCCTTAGTGGTTGAACGAGTTATCGCATAATCCAGCAATTTGACTCCTAGGTACACACCCAAGAGAAACGAAAATATGCCCATACAAGAAACTGTACATAATGTTCACAGCAACACTATTCATTGTAGTCAAAAAGTGGAAACAATTCAAATGTCTATCAATTAATGAATGAAAAACAAGATGTGACATATATCTAACCAACAAAATATTACTCAAGAATAAAAAGGAGTGCAGTTTTGATATATGCTAAAACATGAGTGAACCTTGAAAAGATGTTAAGTGAAAAAGAGTCAGGCATGAAAGATCACATATTATATGATTCCATTTAAACGAAATGTCCAGAATAGGCAACTCTATAGAGACAAAAGTGGATTATTGCCTAGGGCAGGGAGGAAGGGGGACTGGAGGGTGATGGATGAGGGATGCCAAGTTCTTTTTGAGGAAATGAAAATGTTTTAAAGCTGATTCTGGTGATGGGATACAAAGTGTTTAATATACTAAAGACCGTTGAAATGTACACTTTAAATGGGTAAATTGCATAGTATGTGAATTATATCTCAATAAAGCTGCTAAGAAAACAGGTGGAACCATACAGACCATAGCAAGGTGTGTGTATTTTAGGTATGATAGGAAGCTCTTGGACAGCTCTGAGCAGCAGCGACAAATAGGGAAATTGGTTTCTAGACTTTGGGAGTCACTGGGAATGAGAAGGTGGGCCTCTACTTAGATGCAGGCGATGAAGGTAAAGAGAAAACAAACAATTGAAGTCCTATCCACAGTATGAAACCAGAAAAATACAAAGAGAAGATAAATTAAGTGCAGAAATGTATCTCCTGCCTGCTATGATCCAAACACATTACTCCTAACTGTGGCAGGTGTTCTCCATGAAGCGAAGCCATTCTCTTCCCTCTCCTGTTCTTCCCAGCCCTCTCTCATACGGCCTCAGATGGAAGAATAGTCTCATAATCTCCACTTTTCCACTTTCCCCTTAACCTTCCCAAATGCATGCATCTCTTAAGACAGCTCAAATCTGAGGGGAAAATCCCTAGCTCTTCTGATTCTCATTAGTCTTGCAGTCTTCTGAGTTTCTATGCCAATATCAGTTATAAATAAAATTTAGAAGTAGAAACTTTTCTTTTTAATAATATGTTGTAAATGTAAAAATTTAAACATTAGTCAGATGTGATGACTTGCGCCTGTAATCCCAGCACTTTGGGGGGCCGAGGCAGGAGGATCTCTTGAGCCCAGGAGTTCAAGACCAGCCTGGGCAACATAGCGAGACCTCCTCTCAACAACAACAAAAAAATTAGCTGGGTGTGGTGGCACGCTTCTGTAATTCCAACTACTCTGGAGACTGAAGCAGAAGGATCACCTGAGCCCCAGTAGATGAGGCTACGGTGAGCTGTGATGGGACCATAGTGAGACCCTGACTCAAAAAAATAAAAATAAAACCCAAAAACATCAAAAGAAAAGTTAAAGGAACTTGCAGTTTAAAGCCATTTCACATTGATTCAATATAGAATTTTACTACCCGATTTTACAGAAAATTTTAAGGCTAACTAAACGGTTTTAATGTCTCTTTCTTACACTTATCTTAACCTGCATCCACTCAATTCTCTTTTCTTCTGGTTTTAGGGGAAGAAAGAGATTCCCTCCTTCTTCTAAGGAAATGTTCTCCACTGGGCTCTATTTACATTTGCTTCCTACTTAATCTACTTAATTTTCTTTCTTCCATGTCTTCAAACTTTTCAGTCTTCTTGCCTCTCCTAATTCCTTCTCCTTAGAATGTAAACACATCTCTCCTTTATATATTGCTATCTCTTTTCTTCAGAGTCAACTTTTAAATATTCCCAGAAGCTTATTTTCTTTTCTCATCTTGCTTTCCTTAGACAATTCATGGCCACCTGTCTTCCAACTCATGATTCCACTGAAGTTTCTCACCAGTGACCTGCTATTTATCATATCTAATGGTGCATTATCAGTCTTTTTTCTGAACAATTAGCAAGATTGCTCAGTCTTTCCTTAAGAAACTGTTTATGCCACTGTTTTTTCTGATACCCTGGCTTTCTTCAGCTCTCTCCAACTTCCGTCTTTGTTGTTCCCCTTTCTCCATCTTTTCATATGTTAATGTTCCCCAGGATCCCCAATTTTGGTCATTTTTTTGACTCTACGTATTCTCCTTGGAAACCACATCCAAAGGTCCATATCTTCATCCCAGATCTCAGTCTTGAATTTCAGATCCATTGATCAACTGTCTACTCAACATCACCACCTGGTTGTCACATTTAACATGTACAAAAATCAACCAAACAAACACCATCTTTTCCTCCAAGTAACTTTTTTTTTGAAACTCCTATCTTCGTCACCTGACCATCCAAGCCATATGGACCTCATTTATGATTCTTTACCAGTTTCCAAATCTATGTCCTGAGCTTGCCTCTTGCAAGACGTAGGTAACACTGTATTGTAACTGTCATTTGCTTGTGTTGCTTGCTATGGCATGAGCTTTTTGAGTACTTATGTCTGTATTCTTTTTTTTTTTTTT
>NW_007252304.1:263001-286607 GCF_000164805.1 Carlito syrichta | reverse complement strand
TGCCCAGGCGGGTCTCGAACCCACAGGCTCAGGCAATCCACTCACTCAGCCTCCCAAAGGCATGGGATTACAGGCTGAGCCACCGAGCCCGGCTATGTCTGTATTCTTATTGCTTGACTCAGTTGCTGGAACACAACAAACGCTCAATAAGTTTCTTGAATGGATGGATTCAAGACTTTAGAAAACGTGCCTTCTATGAAATCTTCCCTGATGCTACCTCTAGGCAAAGGTGGTCATCATATTCTTTAGGCCACAACTTTATTGTTTAGAGGAAAAGTAGAATTGGCTATGTCTGGTGAGATACTCTGGTCCCACACACAAAGGCTAAGTAACAGTGAAAACACATGATACCACAGACCATTCTATCTCTGCACAGGTCAGGGTGTACAAGCCTCCCTATCATGTGAACAATGATCCAGCTAAGGTTGGGAGCTTCAACTACATAACTTTACTCTACTCTGACTCATAAGGTTATTAAGGGCAGATGTGATGGCTTATATTTATTTTCTGTACTCTGGTATCTCTAAGGCATGTGAGTATTTTCTAGTCAACTGACTATACAGACCTACATCACCTGTTTATGCTAGCTCTGATAGTTACATTTTTTACTTCACTTTCTTAGAAACCTTAGTACTTAAAAAACCACCAACAACATTTTATATCATAACTGGCTGGAATAAAATATTTTAATTTCTTGTGAACTTGATGCTGCATCTATCAGGGAAGAGTTATACTACTGCAATTGAAACTCTTCATTCTTTTTTATAATTTTATCAGAGGCACAAGACTGTAAGAACGCTTTGTTCTCATATTCCTTCTTTTTTATTTTTAACAAACATGTATATACTTTTCAATGTGTTAAAATTTCTCTACTAGGTACTGAAGAGAATGAAATGATTTCAAATACAGTTTTTCTTCTAAAGGATTTTTGTTAAACCTCATTAACTTGACTTTTTAAAAAACTTATTATTATTGTTTCAACATGGTATTTGCAAAAGATTAAAAAATGCTTTCGGGTTAATCTTCTATAATAATTTAAGGAAACTATATGAGTATTATAACAGTAACTGCCTAATTAAGATCTAAAATGCACAACTAAATATTATAGTGTGTCTAAACATATTTGCAACCTGTAATCTATGTTTTCAAACATTTTTTAAAAGCAAGTGAGCCTTCTTTGAAGTGTAAACTTAATGACAGGCCCATAGAGTGAAAACAGAGGCAGAATGTCTGGCGACTGTACACCCTTTCTGGGGGCCATGGAGTCTGAGGTGGAATCTGGGCTCTGATCACTCAACCTTGGAGTCATGGATCAGTTGCATGGCTTTCATGCGGCAGTTTTCTCATCTATATACACGGGATGGCAGCAGGCCTTACCTTATAGACTATTGCTGTGGTAAACTCTGTTGGAATTACTATTTATCAAGTAATTGATAGAACGGAAGGAATTACTATTTATCAAGTACTTAGAAGAGTGGTTAGCTCTATATCTGAACTTTAATATTATTATTGGACAAAAATGTTTTCTGCTTGACCCCAAAATTCTCAGAGGGAGAATTCAATTATCAGATGTTTCTAAGTATCTATGCTTATATTCACAGAGCTAAGATTTCTGGCTCTTTGGTCAAATGTTTCACTTTTGATCTGATGTGCAGCATCACAGCTAACGCCCATGCGATTCTTAGAACAGGTTACTTCTGATATCAAGGTTAATTGGTGTGCTAAGCATGGATGTCTTTCAGAGGTATAGTGAGTGTTTATGCTGTCTTTGAATTATTTTTCAAATTTATGGGATGTTTTAATTATTAAAAAGTTCATAGAGTTATAGAATTGGGGGGCTGAAAAGGGTCCCAGAAGTCCCTTAGCATGACCTTTAATGAGACAGATGTTATTCATGAAAATAAAGCAACTTGTCAAGTCATTTTATCAGGATCATTCAACTACTTAATGATATTTAACTATGAGTGGAACCCAGATGTACTTAGGACTCAGCATCATTTGACACTATATTGCTAATACTGTTTTTTTTTCTTCTCTACATTCTGTTCCCAGAGAGCCTGTATCATAGGGCGAGACTAAGAGCATAGGTCTGGGGAACAGCCAGATCTGGGCTCAAGCCGCAATCCTGCTGATGACATAAGGAAGAACATCTTAATGTCTCTCGGTCTCAGTTGCTTCCTCTGGAAAAATAGGATACAAATGGGATTATTATGAGTATTAAATTATATTATACATGTAAAGAACTTAACACCATGCCTGGAATGGTGTAAGTACTTGGTAAACGTTAAGGATTATTATTATTATTGTCCTCATTGTCATATATATCATCATTGTTATGTACAATGTGGGCACCAGAAGTTCTTTTTCTTCTTATTTGTCACCCCTCAAGAAATAGTTATTTGGCCAGTGATTTTACAGGTGTGAGTGTGTGTGTGTGTCCATGTGTGTATGTGAGAGAGAGAGAGAGAGAGAGAGAGAGAGAGAGAGAGAGAGAGAGAGAGAGAGAGAGAGGGCATATTTCCTTTTTTTGACAAGCCGTGTCCTGGGGTTCTAGGAGGTCTTCAAATTCCCCTCACCTAATTGCAGTTTGCTGTGATATGGCCTATCTACTAACTTTAATCTTCTGTAAAACCTGACCCTTGGACTCCTCTGTTTAAGGTTTGATTTTGGAAGAAATAGTCCCAAGGAAGTAAAATCAGGTATGCACTTCACCAAACTCCAAATGTAGCAAAGAAAGGCCACACGATGATACCTGCCATGGAAAATCTGGTCAGTATATGATTTCATACCAAAATTTTAAAAGGCTTAGAAATTCGATCTTTAAACCAAAAGTCCTGTATCAAAACTTTCAAGTTGGTCTAGAATCTGAAATCTAAAGCTGGAAGGTTATTCAATTGAATGTATTTCAGAAAAATCAAAACCAGTGGGATATTCAATTATTTCTGAAAGTCTAGGTAAAATATATTAATGTACCTGCAAAAATCAATGTAAGCAATATCTGGGGGGGTTGTTTGCTCATTTTGTTTAGACTTGGAACCTACATTATGAGAGTAAAATGACAGATCTTTAATCCCTAGGAAAAGAAATTTTCAAATATATCATAGAAACTAGGATAATCCTTCATGAAATCAGAAGCAAAAAAAAAAAAAAAAGAAGAAAATAACTTCCTCTACCATTAAAAATAACCACAACAGTAACTCCAATCCCATTCTTTCATTTCCCCAGGTCTGACATTCTGCAGATGACCGCCCTTATTTGTCCCTACATGTTTTCCAAAATATAAAAGTGAAATAGAGTCCCAAGGGCACTGTACTTGAAAGGTTATGAGAGTTAGAGAATTTTAACCATGCCTGCCAAACCAGCAGATGGCTTGTGATTATAATTATATGCATCAATAAAACGAATAATCTTTACAAAATTTGAATTTCTACTAAAGTAAGGGATTTAGTAAGCAGATGCAACAGAATGCATTTTCTTTAACCCTTTTGGTAGACACTGGTGTCTTTCACACACAAAAAGATCAAGGGCTCTGTATGTAATAGGTTGTATACTCTAATTTTTGCCCCTTTCGAGAGTACTCATGTCGTCAGCCTCAATCTTTTCCTGATTTCATTTTCTTCATGAGCATATTTCAACCTCACCTCATTTTCACCCTTCAGAATAGAAATGTTAAGACTAATTCTCCACCATTGTTTGATATTTGAAAGAAGAAAATTTAAAAGAGGTAAATATCTCCATTCTAATTCACACCAAATATACTACAGAAACAAAAGAGCAAACAGTGGATGCATCTTTCTAGCTGAGGGTGTTCTTTTACAAATTAGGTTTTCAATAACAAAATTTTTCATTTTTCTGTTTTCATATTCTCTGTAATCTACATTCCAGGAATGAAAATACCATTTATTCCATTTAAATAATTAACCATTTCTTTTCAGTCTGATTCTGCCTAACATTATAAGCAGTGGTAACTTAGTTTTGTCTCATGCCAAGCATGAATTCACTTATATCAAAATTGGATACATATATGACACATCTCAAAAAAAAAAAAAAAAGGTTGAGATAAGGTTTACATACTGGCTTTCTGCCATTTTCTCTTCATGAGAAAAATCTCAAAATTTAGGAAATTAAGTTAAACTAGCTATGTTACTTTTAAATTTTGGAAGAGGTAGAGAAAATGTACCACAAAATTTTTATTCTTATTTTTTCATTAAATAGCAATGTGTTTTTTATTGAATTACCAAATGCAATTCTTTATTAAAATAATAGCAATTAATATATATCTCGCCCTAGCAAACCAACAAATATAATATTTAAGAATATTTGGAGAACATGTATTTAGTGCAGGTATCTCTAACACCACTGTATTTACACTATATAAATCAAACAAATTAAAATGCTCTGCTCTAAAAAGCTTTTATACTATTATAGCTAATTCTACTTAATAGTGTAAATGAGTTGCTAATAAAACTTTAAAGGCATTGAATTTTTTAGGTCAATGCAATTTACCTGTGGACACAAGATATATGAGATCAGAAATTCTTAGCAACAAAAATAATTTCAAAGTTGCAACTTACATGTATAGGTCAAACCTTATCAGAACAAGTATTCTTACAATCAAAATCTGAAGAATTAAACAAAAAAAGTAATGCACTGTTGCCTAAAAGCTTGTAAATTTGATGTAACAATTGATTACACAATATACAAATACTTAGAAATTCAGATATCTCTTTGAGTTCACTGGCATGGAATTGTATCTTTTGAGAGCAAGCATTTAGCAATAAACTATGTTCAAGTTTCTTTTTATAGGTGATAAGGAAAATAAAATAAAACATTTTCCATAATGATGTCTTGAAGAGAGAAAATTTACACCAAATTCAAAGTATCAATTAAAATGAATAATCTAAGCTCAAAACTTATGAACTGAATCCCAAAGGGGTCAAAAATATAAATATTAATTGAAAAATAACAGAAGCAAAGAGTAAACCCCCATAATCTGAGTAGCTAAAGACATTTGCTATAACTAAATATTTAAATTAGAGATGTTCCATTTTAAAAATAAGTGACATGAAATACTTCTGCTTGTAGAAAGTTTAAGTTGAAGTGTAATCAAATTATTTTACAGCTACTAAAACTCTTCATACGAAACCAATTTAATCATATATTCTTAATATACATTTAAACTTTTTAACACGTTACCTTAGACTTGATATGAGCACGCAGACACATAGAATGGAATTGTCACAATCCTTCAAGGAATCTCACAAAATTGGGAGCTCTAAAAATAAAAACATGAGAAAGAGTTCTGTGGAAGCGAATGCATGGAAGGAGTATGACATGACATTGGCACATACACTCACTGCCTCAAACTGCAAGTGAAAGTTAAAAACACTACAATCTATATACCAGAGCCATTAGGGACATTATCTTATTTAATTTTTACATAAGTTACAAGGCAAAATATATCTCCCACCACCACCATTGTCCCCATCTAACAGACTAGGAAACTGAGGCCCAGAAAAGTTAAATAACTTGTTTAGGGTCACAGATTGAGTAAGTGGAAGAACCAGGTTTCATGACATATGAAACTGGGGGAGTATCGTAGATTCTCTTGTCACTTTGGGTCACTCTTATGGCTCTTAGGACGACTGCTTTATTCTCTAGGAAATGTTTTATAGCTCCTCTTAGATGGTGAATCCTCAGGGGTGGGAAACAGGTCCCTAGAAGACCCACAGTACCTACTCAGTACTTTAAACGAAGCAATTTTAATAGTCATTGTTAAATGAGTGACTAGGAATAAAAGTTCAGTAATACCAAGTTTCCTCCTGTCAACAGAAATTGAGTTTTTCAAAATTCTTTGAAGAATTAAGTTATACAATAGGCAAAACTGCACATATGTTTTCTAAATTTTAAAAAAAGTTTCAAATGCAAGACCCATATTAGTGGTAATAAGTTTGTATGAACCAAAAGTAATGATCGGGGCCCTCTAATCTTAATTAGAACACAGCTCTATTCTGCTTTGAAGAATGAAAATTCCATTTCTGTGAAGGGAAGTACACTCAGTTTTCTCCACAAGTGATGCAATTAATGGACTCTGGTGAAATTTGTACACCCTTTGCTGCACTGGCGAGGAGGGAGGCAAAATATTTACAGCCATCCAAAAGGATTGTGTGTTTGCTGAAACACTCACTATGTATTAACAGGAGGGGCATTGACAACTACAGAAAAATAAATTGTAATACATAAGATTCAAATGAAAAACGTTTGGTTCAGTACAGAAAGATAGTCCAATGTATTTATAATGCCTAAAAGAGTGAACTAGTTGCAGAACTCTGCCTTAAACTAAAATTGTTAGGTATTGATTTTAACCATTTTCAGACAGCTTGCTTTTTCCATGATTTCCACCATAAGAAAGGTATGATAATGAGATGACATATTAGGGGGAAAAAATCTCAATGTAGTAAAATCAAAATATATCTTCTCTACATATTAGGGAATTAATGAGACACTATTAAATCACTCTCTCCACAAAATTCATTCCCTTCTAAATTCTCATTTCTATGAAAACAATACTTAGACTTTGTAATATATAATATACCATACAGACATACCTATAGTCTTAAAAAATTATGTAAATAAAATGAATGCTGGGGACATGTTTTAAAGAGGAAAAGTACTTCAAGACAAAAAAAGGTAAAGGAGTATGTGACCCCTGATCATCTAGACCGTATTATGAATCTATATTGTAAATCTCTCATAAATACTAATAAGCTGTTTATTCTATGTCACAATATTTCTGTATTCTTATATAAATAGTTTTTTTAGTACAAGTAACTCAAGCTAACAAACTGATTTCTGCACAGAATTTTAAATCATAAACAGATGATTATCCCATGCCATTCTAATATTAAATGAAAGTGGTCTTAAAAATTTAATCCTAACACTGATATTTTGAACACATCTATTTTAAAACATCACACTGATGCTAACAATACTTTTTTTAATGTTTTCAATGAGACTGTCAGAGTTTATCAAACCGTTGACAACCCACTTAGCTGACAGTTCTTAGAATAAAATATTTAATTTACCTGAATGTCTTGTAATAATATCATCCTCTCTTGAGCTAAACAGCCAGTGAATATACAAATCTAAGGCAGTCAGACATTTCAGCAAGGCAAATAAGACTTTCTGGCAACTTCCTGTTGCCATATTTCTCTAAAAGGATCCTGCAATGTTACACTTCAATACTGCAAATGCATTTTTCCAAGGGACACAGTAAGCCAATGCTGCTCTAGTGTCATATAGCTTTGATTTTTTTTCTCCCAAGAACAGCAAGCAAAAAACCACTAATCCTATTCAATATTACGGATTCACAGCAACAATCTTATTTCCAGATTCAAAAGAAATGAAATACATAAGGAAAAAAAGGAGTTTTTATTTTCTTGCTTTGTTGTGTTTGGTGGTTTGATTTTTAAGATACTGATCAAGGAAATAGTTATTCCATATATGATATCAAATATATATTAGGGGCTGTGGCAATTTTATGTTGTCAAGAATGAACTTTATTCCACATATTCATGCCCCAGATTTCTATTATCTTTCAGAAGCACTCACGAAAGTTACCTCATACAATCGAAAGTTTTCAGACCTGAACACACACCTGAATGGTAGTTTCTGGCGAAAGCACCCTTTCTCCAACTGACAGCCCACCCTTCAAATTTAAGTTCACTTGAATTTGGGGGTACACTTTACTCTTGAAATCGACAAACTTTTGTGAAACAAGCAAAATGAAACAACAACGACAAAATAAGAGCCCTGATCACTGAAGCAAAATTTCCAGAAGTGCTAGCCAAATCCCTTCATTCTGACCTACTTGTCGAGAAACGGACTTTCGGCCCCTCAGTTAGGCTAAGATCTGTTCTACTTTCTCCCTAGGGCTTAATTGCCAGACTGACTTACCGGTGCCTCCTAGCCTTTGTTCTGTCTCTCACGCTGACATCAGGGAAGCAGTGATGTAGAATAAAGCAGGGGTGGGCTAGGTTAGTCCAGTGTTTGTGTCGTTGTGTGGTGTGCAGGGACACTCTGTGATACTCTAGTGAGCTGCTAAGCTTTTTTTGTAGGCTTTGTGTCATTTACTTAACGACCAATCTCATTAGCTGCCAGGGTACAATGGGCTGATGCATTTTCTATGTACATACTCTACACAGTGACCCTCAAGGTTGCCGAAGGTCTATTTAATCAGTCAAATGCTGAATATATTTGCAGTAAATCACTAAAAAAAAATAAAAAAAATATGGGACGACCGAGGTATCTCACAGGCTTAATATTTACTGGTGGTTATTCACAGGTAATAAAATGCATGCATATTTAGCCAAAACAAGGGTACAGCAGGTGGAGATGAATGGTCTTGTTTGTACTGGTGACCTTAATTTTGGGAAACTTTCAGATCAAAGATATTTTCTCTTAGCAAGGAGCCCAGACTTGAAATTTAATTTCTGTCTTCGTGGAATCATAGTAACACAACAAAAAAGAATGGCTTGCCTGGGTAGTTTCTCCCTCTTTCACCTCACCCCCCCTTCCCCATCTCTGTCCTACCCCCTCCCCAAGCAGCCTCAGACCTGGCAAAGTTGCATTTATGCCCTCTTTTCGCGACAAGGTATAAACCCTTTTAACTCCTATGAAAAATGAAATGCTGAAAGCACTATGAATGACGACAGCTGTCCATAAGTATCAGGGAGAGTTCTATTGTCCAGCTTGTCCCTGGATAAAATGAATACTTTACAGCAGAGGCTGTTCAGCTTGGCTAAAGAGTGTGGGGAGAAGGGGAGGAGGTCACTGGAGATTTCGCACACTAATTTAATCTGGGAAAAGGACAGCCTCTGCATCTCCCTTGAACAGACTGGCAGCAATCTGGGCCCCCACAGAACTATCTCCTATTGCCTGTGCTCTATTTATTCCTTATCTCTGTTTACCAACCGCTAGGTCCCTTTCATTCACACCACGAGGCCGTTTTCCTACTATCAGTCAGCAGCTGACACTGTGGAAGAGCCTCAAAGGCAAAAAAAAAAAAAAAGAAAAGAAAAGATCAAAACTAAACCAAAGCTGTATAAACAATGCAACAGTACAAGTAAATGCATAAACCCTGATTCTTAACCCAACCCACAGGGTGCAAACAGAACCTTTATAGTAAATCCAACAAACCCACCACAGTGAGCTGTGGGCCACAGAGAAAGAAAAGTCAAAACACCATTCATGAAATCACCATCCAAAAAGAATCCCTAAAATGTACACTGGTTACTGAAGCAGCCTTGCTTTTAGGGATAGACTTATCTCTGTCACAGGTCAATTAACTGGCCACAAGAAAACATTTACTTTGCTGGAAAAGTTGAGCTAAATGTTTCTAAGGGAGATCTTGCTCTCATTAAGATGCTAGCTGTTAAAAAATAATCCATCAATACGATTATAAATTAAAGGGAATAAAGTGATATCAACTTTTCCAATACTCATCACATTGATTGAATGCTAACAGTTAAGAAACTTGACATTGAGCTTCCATTGTTTTAATATAAATCTTTACACAAAAAAATCTAAAGTATTTAAAAAGGTTTAAATACTAAAAAAGTCTTGTACAATCCAGCCAATGAAATCTTTTCCCCATGCCTTATGGATTTACTTGCTTGTGTCAAAATGATTAACATGGCAGAGGAGTTGGGAAAAAGCTACCTCATGGACAACTTTTTATCTTTTGAAGTGCTCTGCTTGGTGCAACCAAAAACAGAGACTGGAGCGACTAGTATGAAGCATGAAAACAGGAACAAACAAAACAAGTGCTATTTTGAACCTTATAATCTTTGAATAAATATAAATTTTGAATCTAAACTACACTTTACTTATATTAATGAGAAGTACCAAATACTTTTGAGAATATTTCAACAGATGGGAGGATGCCTGTCTGATATAAATATTTTATTGAAATTATTCAAAATTTGTATATTATGTGTGTACATGTATATATGTGTAGATTATAATCAGAGACATCCACACTACTGCCCATACCTACATATGCAAAATGAGAAAGTGCATCATTTCTAATGCCTGTGGTTTCCTAGATTAAAAACTGACACTTATTTTAAATTTCCCTGAGTTTTTTAAATCATTGGGATAATTATAAATGATTGGTTATTGTCATAAAAATCAACACCGTATTGACTTAATCACTAAGACCTTTACCAAAAAAGGGAGGGCAATGTAGCTTATTATCTGGGATGATCAATTGGACCAGATTTTGGTTTGTGTTTTCACCTATATGCATTATGAGCAATGAAGTCTTTACTACTTGGATCCTTTTTTCCAAATGAATTAATGAATTAAATTTATCCTTTCACCAGCTGCTAGGCAGCAGATGGAACCATTTCTGAAGCCTTGTTGAATTCAATCCATAAAACTCATTTCCTAGGATTAGCCATCCAAAGTTTCTTTTAATGTTTATATACCGCTTGGGATTTTGAATTTCATGATGTTAAACTTTCAATTTAACTATTCTTTTTGCATTTCATATCAAACAATTATGATCTTTTGGATTTCTATAGCAGACATGGCAGGTCACATAAGGACAAGAATTAATTTCAAGAGCAATAAAGTCATGCAAGTTACAGTTTTTCGATGTTTGTCTACATTGCTCTACTACCATAGAAACTATTTGCACTGTGTTTTTATATTAATGTCAACCTAAAGAGTTATACAGTTAGCAGCTATTATGGCTTATTTATGTACAAATAGTTTAAAGCTGAAACTAGAAGCATTCATTAACATCATGAAGGCTTAAAGTTTTGAGGGGTTTAGCAACTTAGTTATAAGATTGTTACATTATCTGCAAGTAGCTGCCACATATCCCAGGTTAATTTGTGGAATAAGAATTTAATTGTGACCTTTAAAACTGGAATAAAGACAATTACTCAGATTGTGTAGATATGTGTTTTACAAAGGTTAACTTTTTAAAGAACACGCTACCATGGACAGCTCCTAACATTTCTAAATTCTTTTTTAGGTCACTTGCAATTGTCTGAGATGAACCAGGAAACTTTAAATCATACTGGTTGATGTTATTGCAGAATACTAATGGCTACTCTAAAAAAAGAGACTCTTTAAATATAACTACATTAGAATCTCATAAAAGTTCCAAGGTACTTTGAAATGTTTCAAACACAGCCACCTTCTGCTCTCCAAGGTACAGTATATCCAAATTTAAAATACAAAAGCTTTTAAGCTTAAAATGATGCTCCTGTTATAACATAAATACAACTAAAAAAGAGCGACTCTCTCTTATGTGCAACAGTGATTTCCGCTAATTTGGCACAAGAAATCTATATTAATCTAATATCGTAGTAAGCCAAGAAGAGCACATAATAATCACCACTGAGTAATTGAATATTTAGAAGAAGGAGAAAAGAGAACACTGGTGGTCTTAAGTTACAGGCATAAAAGTAGGATATCATGCAGATAATATTTGCAAAGAGAAATGAAATCCAAGTTAGAAGAAGTCTAATTTTAGTCTTATTTTGGACTCTGAATTTGATTATTGCCGGGAACTTATCTATACTTCCCTAACAAACATGACAGAGATCATAACTATATCTCAGATTTCTTTATCAGTTTTTTTTTTCTTTTTATCTTATTGGATTTTATAGTGCTGGCTATGGTGTGAGAGTTGATGAAACTTTTTTGGACAATAAGACATTGTCTTATTTAAAAAACTAAGATTAGAGAAGTTAGGTTACATACTTTGACTATCAGCTTCCTTGTTCTTTGAAATTGAAAAACATCCCTTTAGGAAACTTCCATTTTTTTCCCGATGCATCAAAGTATCTTTAATAAATGCTTTGTTAAAACAAAACGAATATGAAGCTAAGTACTGCTTATCAGAGTATTTGAAGATTTTCCCTATCCTTAAGTAATAGTTTGTTGAAAATATCCTTCTTCAAAATTGTTCCAGGTTAGTATTTTCTTTCTCATCCTCCAGCCTTTCTAATACTACTTTTTAACTTTCTGAAGAGTCTTCTGACATATACATTGATCAAAAATTAACAGTACCATTTTTTAAGGAGACTGCTCTTATTCAATTCTCTAAATGTTTAAAGACAGATGATAAATACCATACTTATTATCCATTTAGATTTCTTGGGGACATCCCACAAGTCCTTGCCCTTATGTATAGATATTACCAGAATCTTGATCTTCCCAGAAGAATACATGAAACATGCATTCTTTGATATTGGCTACTCATATAAAATTGTGTTAACAACCTCCAACCCCTCACAAAGATCTCCTCAATTCCAGAGAGCTGTCAGATTTGGGATCTCACTGGCAATTTTTTGCAATCTCAGAAATTATTTCCACTTTACATTTTTGCAGAGAAAAAAGTGTACCAAGACTCATTTCATATCAAATAGTCTCTTGCAAATTTGCACATTTCAATAATGTATATGAACAAAAGCGTTACTGATGCAGTATAAATGCAATTGCACCCTGACATTTTATTCTGAAATCCTTCTCAAAACAGATACAATAAGCTTTTTTTATTGGGGGGGGAGAGAGAGAGAGAGAGAGAGAGAGAGAGAGAGAGAGAAAGAGCTTTTAAAATAACGCTCAAGCCTACATCACAGCAGAAACCAGAAACAGAAGTTCAAAACAAACATCAGAAAAGGCATCAACACACTTTCAAACTTCAGCCTTTAGTAACGCCCGCCAGCCCCCCCGCCCCCAGCTGAAACAAAAGTGGAGGCTGTGACTTAAGACCTGAAAACTTGCTACAATTCGGAGTGACTTAAACCTCAGGGCGAGCGGCAGGCGGTTCCGAAGTTTTAAACTTACTTTTTTGTTTGTTTCCCAAACTTATTTTCCTCTCCTCCCTGGTGTGCCGCATGGAAACGCTAAAGCCGTTTCTTTGAAAGGTAGTTCCCATGATATGACATCCAGTGCCTTTGACTGCTTAGAGATAAGCACCTGCGTTTGTGTCCCCTCCTTACGTCACACCTCCCTATTCAGACCTTCTCGATAGGATTCACATTTGCACATCAACAGCCTCATGCGCATACACAGATTTTTTTTCGGCTCTGGGCCCAAAACTTTCACTTTAATTTTCATCACATGATTGCGGTGGCATATGTCCTTCCAAACCTCCCATATATCAGTCATCATGCAAATGAGATGGAATATCACTCCTCTGCAGCAGATGGCCAGGGATGATAACAATGGCTCAACAGAGGAGATTCAATGTCCCTGACTTTATCGCCACGGCAACAACAACCTAAAATATATGTAATGGAAGTGGTGCTTATTAATTTTGCAGGCTCGAGTGTTCTGATTTTGTGAGTGAATGGACTGAGTTAAAAAGGGGGCTGTGTCCTCCTGCCTCTAGAAGACTATCTATAAAAGCCAGGGACCTGGAAATTATTTTCAGTGACTAAGAAGGCAACAGCCTAGCAATTATTTGAGTAATTAGGTGTAATTCCTCCCTGTAGGCCTTGTATCCTCCTGTGCTTGCTTCACAGAAGCTCACGAATTAGACAGGCCCAGATACTGAAAAGAAAAGCGCCTCAAGATACAGCGGGAGAGCTTGCAGGGGCCCTGTCACTTGGCCTCCACCAGGCTTGGTAAACACAAGCCCCAAGCTATAAGTAAATAGAGGCCCCACTTCACAAACACAGACCAATTAAAATGACAAAGGCAACCACACTTCTGGGTGGAGCTTAGGAAAGCTTGATTCTGCATTAGACTCCATGTCAGCAGCACACAGAATGGTCTCTCAGCTCGGGGCACCGTGAGCACTCTACTTCCATGACTAGCTGTCAGGACTGGACACTGGCTCACACATCTCTGCAGGTTTTGCCATTCTCACCAGGGATTTTTTTTTTTAACAGGGCTACTTTTATCCCTGACTCTAAGTGGATATTTGATACCATTTCCACTCCTAACAGTATTTTTTAAAATATTAAATAATGGAAGAGGCAATCTATCCTTCACAGTTTTTCACAAGCGGTTACATTTTGGAGAGATGACTTTCAAACAGCCCAAACCAGTGGGAGATTTTATGAAACATGCAAGGATGAAAAATTGAGTGAAAAAAAAAAAAATCTCATCTCCAGATATGTTCCTAGAAACTCTTGTGAAAACACTCTTTAAAAACATTTTTCACACTGATCAATGTAAAGATGTAATTTTGTGTTTGCTTATTGGGCTGAACCACATATTAAAATTTTAGAAAGTTTGGGTCTACTTATTTTTCTTTGCTTTCAAGAAAAACCACTGTGGAATTATCATAAAAACAGACCAGACTCTGTTTCCATAATTTAAAAATAGGCATAAATAAGAACTTACTGCTTTAGAAGAGAATATTTATAAAAAGAATTAAAAGCTTTTCAAATCCCTTCAACGTTCTGCAAACCTCAGGCACTGAGGAACACAAGATAAAAGATATTAATCTTCTCTTCCAGCAGGATCTAAATAAACATCTGAGGTCTCTTGCCTCCATTGCTGCCTCACAGTGTTTCGGGTTGTTCCCCTGCTCCTTTCTGGCTGACCCCAGCCGTCTTCCTTTCCACAAAGTACATTCCTTCCAAGGAATAGGATTCCCCTAGCCCAAGATGCTTAGAGCTTCCAAGTCCATATCAATCAAAACAAAGCCAGTCTATCACTTGCTTGCATGGGGTTCAATATTACGTTTTACAACTTGACTTTAAAAATAGTTACATTTCCTATGTGAGGGGGTGTATGCACTCAGCTTCACTTTCCTTCCTAACATGTGGGCTAATAGCAACTCATCAATGCTTTGCACTACATTTGGCATTGTAAATAAGATAACTGCCTAGTGCAAAATTTCATTGTGCTATTTAAAGGTAATACTTCAACGCATGGACAGATTTGGAGCAGCAAATGTCCAATCTGAAAGTTCCCACGCGAGGAGCGTACAGAGAACCTCAACTCTACTCTAAAATGAATTCCTATATTGAGCTATCAGCGACAGCACCAGTGAACCCATACAAGGGGTCAGTGTGGTTGCCACAGGTAATGGTGGCCACACGGATTTCTAGCTGATAGTCCAGTCACCTGATCAACTACAGGGACTTTGATGGATATGATTATCGCTGAAATAAAGTCATCTAGCAGCAGGAATTTTAAAAATAATAGCTTTATTGAAATATAAGTGGCATGCAAGATGATTAACCGACTTAAAGTGTATAGTTCAATAACTTCTAGTATATTTATAGAGTTGTACAACTCTCACTACGATTTTTTTACATCACCCCCCCCAAAATGCCATACCTGTTAGCAGTCACTCTCCACTGACCACCCTCCTATCTCTCAATTTCCTCCCTCAGACTCAAGCAACCACTCATATACTTTGTCTTTACAAATGGGCCTATTTTTGACATTTCATAATAACAGACTCATTTGTTTTCCTTCATTACTGGCCTCTTTTCCTACCATAATATTTTCAAGGTGCATCTACATTGTAACATGTATCAATACTTTATTTCTTTTACTACTCAATATTCTATTGCTTGGCTATATCACTTGCTATTTGTCCACTAATCAACTGATGGATATTTATGAATAATGCTGCTATGAATATTATGTACAAGTATTCGCATGGACATATATTTTTGTTTCTCTTGAGTATATACCTAAGAGTAGAGTTGCTGGATCGCTTGTTAATCCCTACGTTTAACTGCTTGAGAAACTGCCAAATGGTTTTCCAAAGAGTTTGCACAATTTACTTTACCACCAGCAGTGTATGAGGGTTTCAATTTCTCCACATCCTCACAACAATTGTTATGGTCTATCTTTTTTATCATGGCCTTTTTAGTGGATGTGAAGTGATAAATCATTGCAGTTTTGATAAGCATTTCCCTAATGACTAATGATACTGAGCATGTTTCCAAGTACTTGTTGGTCACTTGTATATATTTGTTGAAGAACTATTTATTCAGATCTTTTGCTCAGTTTCAAATTGGGTTATTTGTCTTTTTTTTTTTTTTTTTTTTGAGTTGGAGTCTCACTCTGTCGCCCAGACGGGAGTGCAGTGGCCGCTCCCGGCCACGGCAACCTCGACCTGCTGGGCTCTGGTGATCCTTCCGCCTCAGCCTTCCAAGTAGCCGGAATTACAGGCGCGTGCTACCACGCCCAGCTAATTTTTTGATTTATTGTAGAGATGAGGTCTCGCTGCCCAGGCGGGTCTCGAACCCGCGGGCTCAGGCAATCCACTCACCTCAGCCTCCCAAAGGCGCGGGATTACAGGCTGAGCCACCGAGCCCGGCTTATTTGTCTTTTTGTTATTGAGTTATAGAAGTTCTCTATGAATGTATTCTAGATACAAGGTTCTTATCAGATATACAGTTCACAAAACTTTTCCCCCATTGTGTGGGCTATTTTTTCTCTTTCTTGACGTTGTCCTTTAAAACACATTTTTTTAAATTTTGATTTTATATTTTAAAAATTATTTGTGCTTTGGTATTATATCTAAGAAACTATTGCTAAATTCAGTGCCACAATAGTTACATCTATGTTTTCACCTGAGAGTTGTAGTTTTGATTCTTATATTTAGCCTTTTTATTCATTTTGAGTGAATTTTTGTATATGGTATGAGACAAGAATCTAGCTGCAATCTTTTGCATGTGGATATCTAGTTGTCCCAGCGCCATTTGTTGAAAAAATATTCTTTCTCCAGTGAACTGACACTCTTGTTGAAAATTAACTGATTATTGACATGGGAATTTGTTTCCAGACTCTCAATTCTGCTCCACTGATTTAGTCATCTATCTTTATGCAGGTACCACACTGTTTTGATTATTGTAACTTTGTAGTACACTTTCAAACTGGGAAGTGTGAGTCTTCCAACTTTGTTCTTCTTTTTCAAGATTGTTTTGGTTATTATGGGTCCCTTGAACTTGCATATACATTTTAGAATCAACTTGTCAATTTCTACAAAGAAGTCATCTTGGATTTTGATATGGAATTCATTGAATTTGTACATCACTTCAGTTAGTATTACTATCTTAACAAAAATACAACTTTTATTCCACGAACATGCCCTTATATTTATTTACTTAGGCCTTTGTAAATTAGTTTTAACAATGTTTTGTAGTGTTCAGAGTATATGTTTTACACTTCTTTTGCTAAATTTATTTCTAATTATTTTATTTTTTGAAGCTATTATAACTACAATTGATTTCGTACATTCATGTGTTGTTTGTTCATTGCTACTGTATAGAAATGCAACTGATTTGTGCGTGCTGATTTTGTAAACTCCAGTCTTGCTAAACTTGTTTTTAGTGGATTCCTTGGGATTTTCTAAATACAAATCTATATAAAATATCATGTTATTTGCGAAAAGAAATAGTTTTACTACTTCGTTTCCAATCCAAATGACTTTTACTTCCATTTTTGTTGCCTTACTTACCTTCTATCCAGCATGGAATAGAAGTGGCAAGAGGAGACAACATTGTTTTGTTCCTGATTTTGGAAGGAAATAATTATTTCACCACTAGGCATAATGCAATCTAATTTTGGAATTTTAAAAGAATTTCCAACTTAAAAGCTAACTGCTTCCTGGGACAGACACTTTCCCTATATTTGTGGGACCCTTAGGGAGACCAAAAAGAAATCCACTCCTCTCTAGAATTGTAGAAGCATCTGATAGGTGTGGGATCTATCATGGAGCTGATAAGAACTAGTTCCTAGCTGTCCCTTCAAAATCTGCTGAGATATAACTAGTATAGTCTGATACAGGGAATGCATTATCTCCAGACTGGGCTGCCTTGCTGGTACAGGGCATCCTTGGGGTAGTCACTAACAGCCTGTCAGAGTTAAGTGGTCAAATTTCCCTTTGAATAGTTCAGCCTCTGGCAATAAGTGTCAATTGGAGTCCAAGCTCAGTGATGCTATGGAGGCCAAACTGCAAGTTTGATTTCTGGGTCTCTCATCTTCAGTATTTTTGAACAGGCTCAGTAAGAATTAGGTATAGACAGCACACCTAAATTCCACATGCTGCCTGGGATCAAGCCAAGCAACCTCTAGGATAAGTATATTGCCTATCCAATTCACATTTTCAATATTTAATCTCTACATGTAGACTCTAGATAGTTCTTTTATCTATTTGTAAAAGTAGTTATATTCATAGTCAATAAGATGTTGCAAAGTGGAATCAGATATTAGGAAAATTATTAAATCAAATGACATTTTGATAAGGAATAAAATATGAGATACCTCCAATTCAGTCATATAGCTGAAATGGTTTTGATGATATTATTAACAGTAATGGGTAGCTAACAGTTATTTTAGTTTTTATCTCATGCCATGCACTGTTCTTAGTGTTTTTCGTGAAATAATTAGGAAGCAGAGGCACCAAAGTCCAACTAACTTTTCAAAGTAGATACTATTGATAAAGTTTTGAAACTAGAATTCAAACTCATATGGTCTCCCCCAAGACTCCAAGCAATTAACCACTATGCAATACTGCAAATTTCACTCATAACTACATATGGTATCAGATCAGTGAAAACCACTATGAATCTAATGAAGAAATTCTTCAGTGTTTTTTTTCCAGTAATTTTTAAATTTTATTCATCAGCATTTTTGTAAGAAATTCATACCAGTGTAAAGGTTTCTAATGTTGCATCTTCTAAACTTTTACAAAACTGTTATCATTCAAGTGAAGTTTTTTTTTCAAATTGAAAGAAATTTTAGCTATCTTTCTTTTATCGGATGATTCCATCAGGAACCACAAAAGCACGAAAATATAGTTTACAGTATTATGAGTAATAAGATATTTACTGACAAGTGTGGTATACTAGGCCTATTTCTATACCTGTATATATAGCTATACCAACATCTATGCCTGTATCTATATTTGTCTATGTAATATGTTGCTATGTTTATATTTTCTAATAAGGCCTTGGTATCAGATAGATAAACCTCTCGTTCTTCACCAAGCAGCTGAATCGCATGTGGTCCATGCATTTAGTGGCCAGCTCACTCACTCTGTCTGCCTTGTTCTCATTTAACACGTAACATGGAATATCACTGGCTGCGTAGAATCCTGGATTAACATCCCTTTACATACTTGACATGCATGATGGAATGTAGCTTTCAGTCATGAACTAAGGTTGATCTGAAAGAGTCCCCAGGTAATGTGTTCATCCACTTCAGCCATCTTTTCCTTCTGGATCACATTCTACTGAAAGTCCAGCACTGGACATATACTGGGTGTGTCTAAAGTCATGTTAGCTGTACAGGTCCAAAATTTTGAATTCCTTTGCAGACTCCTTCTACACACACACACACACAACAGTTATTTCTGTTTAGATTGATTTGTGCTTCAACTAGCTTATTCCTTTCTTCACAGAAGAGCAAGTCAAGCTTACATGGCTCTACTTAGGAAAACCCCCACATCCTAGACAGGTAATTTGAGTTCCAGGTTGTCTTCTAGCTGTGATTTCACACATAGACCACAGTGTCTCAAACAAAGGATCCTCTGCAGTTTCTACAATTAGGTGTGCAGATGTGTTTGAAATAAGTGTCTTCATGACTGAAGAGTTAGCATTTAAAACAACAAAAAGCAAAGACAGCAAAAAGAGGAAGGATGGTCTTAAAATGGCCCAGGCAAAACAAACAAGTCTGTTGGCTAAGATTCTTAATGCCCTGGGAATGGAGGTGAGGAGGAACAACACAGTGCTCTGGATACTCAGTTGCTGCCGCTGACTTTTAAAGAGGCAAGAAAAATAGAAAACACATCTACATAGATTATTTGCAAAGACTTTCAAAATGGGCAAAGAGTTTCCAGAGATCACACAATTTTTTTTTTTACACTTTGCTGAATAGACACCATGACCAGGGGCTATTCTGGCCCTAATCCCAGGCAATGAGGCAAGGATAACAAATGATGTGATTTGGGATGCTGTCTCAAATTTGGTGAGTCTGTTGTCACTCCACTTTTAGCTCGGGTCTACACTGTGGTTAAGGGCTTTCAATAGTGTAGAAATGTTCAGTTTGTTGACGCAGTTGCTCAGCCATTTCATTGGGGTAGGATTCAAGGCACTTGCGTGATCCATGTCAGGTAACCCCTATTTATAAACATTCTCAATCTTGGCAGGAAGTTCAGACTTTAAAGTTCTAGTCCTATTCAATCAATGACTTGTCACCTTGCTGAAAATTACTTATCTATGTTTCCATTTGGTGCATATAACATACACATTCCATAGCACATTCAAGTCCCCTGGGATCAAACAAAATTTCTATCATTCCTCCAGCTCCCAATAGTGCTTCACAAACTCCTTTAATTGTATCTTTCCAACCTGATTTTCAAGGCTTTGTTCCAAGCTCTCATCATCCATTATCTGGGTTCTTAACACATTCTAGGACCCAATCCTTCTGAAGGCCCCAGAAAAAATACGACTTTTTCCAGGATATCCTTTTCCTGGCCTTCAGCATTATTTCTTTATAAAGTAATTCTAGTCATGCCCACACTATGGCTTTTCTTCATAGACAATTAGACTATGTTTCCCACTGACTTGGTTAATTTTCTGTTGCTACAACAGAATACCATGAACTGAGTAATTTATAAAGAAAAGAAGATCATTTGGCTCATGTGTCTGGGGGCTGAAAAGTCCAAGAGCATGACGCCAGCATCTGCCCAGCAGCTAGTGAGGGTTTTCTTGCCACATTAAAACATGATGGAAGGATTAAAAAAAAAAGAGAAGCTCCGTACAAGACAGAGCTCACTTATGTAACAAAGCCACTCACAAGAGAGCCAACCCACTTCAGCAATGGCATTATTCAGTTTATGGTGGTGGAGCCCTCTTGACCCAATCACTTCCCAAAGGCCCCATCTGTCAACACCATCACAATGGCAACCAAGTTTCTAGCACCCAAGCTTTTGAGGGACACATTCAAACCTTAGCACTCACCTTTCTTTGAAGTTAGGTGTGGCTCTGTGCCAAGGCAATGCAGCAGCATGGTATATTTGTCACTTTTGGTCTGGCCCATAAAACTCTCTTAAACACAACCTCCAAGCTTTATTCCTTTCTACCAATTATACAGAGATGATCTCCAAAAACACATTTTGAAGGCAGAGACTTGGTGAGTCTGAGTTCTGAATGACTGCATGAACCAAAGTTCACAATTTCCCTTGCAAAACAAGAATTTTTAGACTATTCCCATGATCAGGCATTAAACTATTCTTGTGTTTGCATCATTGTAGATTTTTTGTGCTAATTTCTTATAAAGGTAGTGTTACCCTAATAAACATATCTCCTACTTAGAAGTCTCTTTTCTCTGTAGGATTTGGTCCAAATTTTCAAGTACTGCTTGGACTTTCTCCATCTTGCCCCAGCCTGCCTCTGCAGCTATCTTACCTGCTACTCTTGGCATACAGACTGTATAGTTAACTTCTCACCATTTACTAAAGGTGTCATGCTTATTCTTGCCTGACAGCAATTTATTCAATATCTCAAAATTATTTAAGAGGCATTAAATGTGACTGTCTCCCAGAATACCCCTCTCAAAAGAGAACAAAACTTTTCCCACTGCTTGACTTAGCCTTTTATGAAGGTTACCGTTTTTGCCCCCCCAGAAACCTACAACTATGGAATCATCTTGTGTGAAGTTGTGCCTCATCGTTTCTGTAAAGGACTTTTTAAAAAACTTTTTTGGCTTTTAGTTACTTTGGACTGTCACAACTAACAGTTTGAATATTGTGCTGGTTTCTATCTTCCACACACCTCCAGGTTAGGAGATAAAAAAATGATGGCACATCATAATTTGGGAAGACTGGGTTCTTCTGTCATGTATAGTTGTTTCTGCAGTTCCACCATCTTAACAAATTCTCAGGTAGATATATAGATAGCTCAAAATACTTTGAGCTCTGCAGAGAAACAGGATACATAATCTCAAAAAGTTGAAAAAGATCCATAAACCATTGACACTGGAAGATTTTGAAGTTATCTAAGGCAGGTTCTTATCAAGACCTGAAATTCACAGAATAATGTCTTTGACAAAGATGCCTGCAAGTGACTATCAAGGAAGTCAATTCTGTCGTTGCGTAGCTCTGAGTGTCAAGCATTGTTCCTCACATTTAACCATTATTATGATGAACAAACTTGGTGTTAATATTTTTCTGTATCTTTTTTTGAGTTGGAGTCTCACTTTGTTGCCCAGGCTGGAGTGCAGTGACATGCTCACTGCTACCCCAGCATCAACCTGCTGGGCTCTGGCGATCCTTCTGCCTCAGCCTTCCAAGTAGCCAGAACTATAGGCGCAGGCTACTACGCCTGGCTAATTTTTGATTTATTGTAGAGATGAGGTCTTGCCAAGTTGCCTGGGCTGTTCTCGAATGCGTGGACTCAGGGAATACGCTCGCCTCAGCCTCCCAAAGGGCTGGGATTGCAGGCTGAGTCACTGAGCTTGGCCTCTGTGTATGTTTAATCCTTCTAATTTCTGGTAACACCATGTTAAGTCTACCAGAATTCCTTTTGGCAATCTTACACTCTAAATTCAATTGAATTTATGTATTTTGGGGTGGGGACATCCTACTTTTGGAACATTAAGAAACAACATATTAAGAAAATTGAGAGCCATGTGGAGTTCAGAAACAATACATCCCCACAACCGTCTCATCAGTAGAGAAGGAAATGTTCATAAGGGTGGTCATTGCAGTCAGGTCAATAATATTAAAAGTTCAAAATTTCAAAAACTCCTGATCCAAAAGGAGCAAATGCAATGATAATACTTGCCAACATTCCAATAGAGAGCTATTTTAAATTATTTCTCTAAATTTTTATTCAACTTTATTTTTGGAGTATTTTTAGGTTCACAATAAAATTTTGAGAAAGGTACAGAAATTTCCACATTCCTCCTGCCTCACACATGCATGGTCTCTATCATTATCAACCTTTCTCACCAAAGTAGGAAATTACAACTAGCAAAACTATGCTGAGACATCTTAGCACCCAAAGTCCACAGCTCACACTAGGGTTCACTCTTGGTGTTGTATGGGTTTTGACAAATGTATAATGGTATAAATACATCATTATGCTACAGAGTAGTTCATTACCTTAAAAATCTTCTGTGCTCTGTCTAGTCATCCCTCCTTACCCCCTAAACCCTGGCAGTCACAGAACTTTTACTGTCTCCATAGTTTTGCCTTTTCCAGAATGTCATATAATTGGAACCATACAGTATGTAGCCTTTTCGGATTGGCTTCTTTCACTTAGTAATATGTATTATAGGTTTCTCCATGTCCTTTCATGGCTTGACAGCTCGTTTCTTCTTAGCACAGAATAAGATTCTGTTGTCCAAATGTAATATCATTCATGTATCCATTTACATACAGAAGGAAATCTTAGTTGCTTCCAAGATTTAGCAATTATAAATACGGTCCTTTTATAGGCTTTTTGTGTGGACATACATTTTCAACTACTTTGGCTAAATCCCAAGCAGTGCGATTGCTGGATCATATGGTGAGAGTGTTTTTTTGTTTGTTTGTTTGTTTTTTTGAGTTGGAGTCTCACTCGGTCACCCAGACTGGAGTGCAGTGGCCGCTCCCGGCCACCGCA
>NW_007252304.1:130014-261804 GCF_000164805.1 Carlito syrichta | reverse complement strand
GTGTGTGTGTGTGTGTGTGTGTGTGTGTGTGTGTGTGTGTGTGTTGGAGTCTCTCTTCATTGCCCAGGTCGGAGTGCAGTGGCACGTTCACGGCCACCCCAGTGTTGACCTGCTGAGCTTCAGCGATCCTTCCACCTCAGCCTTCCAAGTAGCTGGACGACAGGCTCGTGCTACCATGCCAGGCTAATTTTTTATTTATTGCAGAGACGAGGTCTTGCCAAGTTGCCCCGGCTGGTCTCGAACCCGCGGGCTCAGGCATTCCACCTGCCGTGGCCTCCCAAAGTGCTGGGATTACAGGCCGAGCCAACCATACAAACTCTTAAAGGCATAAGCCATGACGTCTCTCAGTGGGTTCAACCTTCCTCCAGCCCTTGCAGTCCTCACCTCAGGCCTGGAGCATGCGGGATTGGGGTGACATCCTCCAGCCAAGACCTTGGGACAAGTCCCACCACGGTTGCACACGTTAAAACGAACTGTGTTATCTGCCTAGAATGATTTACACTCTAATGGGGGACTTTTAAATGGCAGAGATACCGTCTTCTTGGAAATCATTGCAAATTATACAATTTCACATATCCAAGGTGTACAGATTAGCCATATTGGTCAATTAGAATTTTAAAAAAGATATCTGGATTTTAGTTTAGAGAAATCAAACGTCAGTCTTTCTTGAGTAGTTGAGATATAAATCTGAAGCTGTGGACACTGTTTCCAGCAAAACAGAAGAAATGGGTTGTAGCAGAGGAGAATGAAGTTCATAAAAAAGGAGACAGGGGGAGAGAGCCAGGCACAAAAGGCTTAAAGAACAAAGTTCCTGGTTTTTGTTGATCCTGAAACCCAGAAACAATTATCCTTCCCACAAGACCTGACTTTTGCTCTCATGGTTCCAGTTAGAATGATATTCTTGTGAACAAGAATTCTGATGAATACACAGCGTTAATTTTAAGTTCAAGAAATAAAGTAATATTCAAGAATAGGTTTTGAAAAAGAAAAAAAAAACCAAACCACAGAAGTATATTAAGGATAAATCTAGGCTGTCCAGGACACCTGATTCTAAAGATATTCAAGATGTTCTAAAGAGTTAAGATACAGCGGAGAGACCCTGGCTCAGGGAAATATGAAGAGGTGGCCTTCAAATACCAGTGATGTGTGCAGATTATTGCCTGTAATTGTTTGCTTTCTGGAAACCATGTCTTTCACCTGGTCCCCAGTGCTCCTCTCTTATCTCCCAGTGGAGAGTGAGACAAGGTACCTATCACTACAGAGCATACATTCCAGAATAAACAGAAAAACAAATGAGTGCAAGACATTGACTTTGAATGAAATTAAACAGCATGATGAACTAGAGAAGGACTGGACAAGGGTGGGGTTAAGGCTGGGAAGTATCACTAAAAATATGATGTTTCTGATCAGAAAGATGGGACAGAGAGCTCTAAGCAAAGGACAAGGCAAGTCCGAAAGTCCCAAGAATACCAAGGGCCTCGTAGATTTGAAAGAAAACAGGAAGGGACTACGGTGGAACACCATGAACAAGGAGGGGAACAGAAATGAGGCCAAAGACCCGGCAAGGGTCTTGTGATTCAGGGCTCAAGGCTGTGGCAAGATGTTTAGATTTCCTATAAGTGCAATGGGAAATTGCTGGAGGGCTCTTCCCAGAAGTGAGACACAATCTGACTTCTGTTTTTAAGAAGATCACCCGAGCTTCTATTTGGAAGATATATTGAAGAGAGACAGAAGGCAAGCAAGCAGACATATTAAATGCCACTGAAACAATGCAGGCAGCCATAAGTCGCTTATGTTCTAGAAGGAGAGGTGGAGAAATACGGTCAGATTCAGGAAACAGTTTGGAAATAGTATCCACAGAATTTGTTGGTGGTGAGATAAGAAATACTTCCTTTTTGGAGCTTGGGCAGCTAGATGAAAAGTAGTTCATTTACTGAAAAAGGGAAACAAAGAAATAAGCCTTGGTGGAGTAGGGAAATATTTTATTTCTAAAAAATGTTTATTTTAATGATGTGGGGTACAATTCAGGGTTAGGCATACAAATGGTCATTGTGCAGGAAAAGCTTGGACCTCACTTTGGTCCCCACATCACATGGTTTGAGATCAGGTTCTCTTATTGTTAAAATGTAGCCCCACCCCCCCAGATTCCTCTCCTAGCAGTTTCCCAATACTGACAATCCCTTTCTTATAGTAATATGATAATTGTTCAAGGTCCACTTATGAGTGAGAACATATGGTACTCAGTTCTTTGCTTTTGTGACAGATCACTGAGTATTACAGACTCTAAATCCATCTAAGACAAATATTTTCTTTTAGCTTTGTTAAAATTAAGATACCCATTGGGAGTAATTCTGGACTTTAGAGGAAAGTTTCATGTAGACATTATAAATTTGTGTGTCATAGCCATGTAGCTAGTGTTTAAAGCCAAAGGGACTGGACTGGATGAGATCACATAGGGAGACTATAGCTAGAAAAGAGCCGGAATCCAAGGACCACACCATAGAACAAGCTCACATTTAGGGACGAGCACAAGAGGAGAAACCAGGAGGGGAAGGTGAGTGGGGGATGCCACAGATGACAAGAGAATAGAGTTTATTAAGAAGGAGCATGTGGCCAACTGTGTCAAGCGCTGACCAAGAGTTAAGACCATTGAATTGGCAATGTGAGGCCAACAGTGACCACGCAAGAAAAGTTTTAGGAGTGGTAGGGGTAAAATAGAGTGGACTAAGGAATAGACAGCATGTATGAAAGTGGAAGAGTGAAGGAAGTTTCTCAAGACACGTTACAACGACAATGAGCAGAGTGCTAGGGATACAAGTGGAGTTGGGATTGAGGTCAGGAGAAAGTTTGTTGAAACTTGAGATACTGTTCAGTGCTTATGGCAATTACACAGCAGAGAAGGACAGATTGCTGATGAAATGGAGGGGGCACTGCAACAGGAGCGAACCCTTCAAGAAGTAACCAGACCCGGCACGGTGGCTCTCTCCCGCAATCCCAACACTTTGGGAGACGGAGGCAAGAGGATTGCCCGAGCCCAGGGGTTCAAGACCAGCCAGGGCAACTTGGCGAGACTGCGTCTCTACAGTACATCAAAAAATTAGCCAAGCGTGGCAGCATATGCCTGTCGTTCCAGCTCCTTGGAAGACTGAGGTGGAAGAATCACCTGAGCCCAACAGGACGAGGCTGCGGTGGCCATGATTGTGCCACTACACTCCAGCCTGGGCGACAGAGTGAGACTCTGACTCAAAAAAAAAAAAAAAAAGTAAACAAGTATGGAATTCTTTACACATGTGAAGAAAACATATAGGTTTAGGAAGGCAGATAGATGTCACAGGGGAAGAATGATGAAGTTTCTGTCACTCTTATTCAGGAGAGTGAGAGTGTTGGTGGCTTGAGAAGAGAGGGGAATAGAAGGCACCCCCTTTCTTCTCCAGGCTTGTGCATCCGCTTTAGCTGGGAGCAGAGCCGAAGGGTAGCTGGAGAGGAGGACCATGTTTTGAGCAGGTGAGTACCATCGGAAAGGTGGGTTCCAGGACTGAGTGGTTCCAATGGAGTGTGATGGTAAGATGCAGGTCACTGTTCTTGTAAAGGAGGAAAAAGTAACCCCAAAGGAGGGATGCTTGAAAGGAAGACTTCAGAGATAGTGCTGCCCTTGGTGATGATAAGGCCACAAGTATGACAACGGGCATGAACCCTGAGGGGATGAGCAGGAAAGATCCCTGGAGGCAAGGAGGTTGAGGGATGAGAGGCCAAACACCAAGTGGGTGACCCTGTGGCTAAAGGCTAAAAGTGACCTCAGGGGTGTGGGAAAGAGGACACAGCAGGTGGGGACTGGAATCATCCACAGACACGCAGGAACTGCAACCAGGAGCAGCTAGGAGCATGCGTTAAGAGAACAGGAACTTCCAATAAATTCCAGGAATTTTGGAAATTGGAATACAAAATAAGTTGGAAGTAGCAAGGGGAAGCAAGACCACCAACTCTCTTTCAAACACAGGGGGGTAAGTTGAAAACAAAACAAAACAAAACCCAAAACTCTAGCCTTGCCTTAGGAGAGATTCGGGGCTGATGGTGTCCTCAGAAGATGGGGTACTCAAAGTTCCACATCTCCAAGAGCTTTATCACTGAGTGGGAAAATATACACCCATTATTGACTAACCAAAAAAACCACAGCAGAATAATTACTATGCAGCCTATACTCAAGACAGGTGTTATACATTTTCTTTGCTGCATGCAGATGTTAAGCAGGGTATTCTAGTCAACACACTTCACTTGGGAATCTGGGGTACCACAAGGCTTTCAGGCTCAACTGCCCAAAACAGAAGCATCCCCTGGTTGCCAGGACCTGAGCTGATCTCAGAAACATTCTCTCCGGGATATCCTCTGTTGCTCTCTCATTCCTGCCCTCATCTCGGCATCCAGTTTATCTGGGGTAGGCATTTGAAATCAGGAGAGACAGTAAAGGAAACAGGACAGGAAAATAAACATAGCAGTCATAGTTCACCTCGAAATATAGACTTGGTGACTTACTGTTATTTCTTCCCCTCAACAGCAAGTTCTGTTTGGAGAAGATGGGACTTGTTAGGAATGCATCACTACGTGTTTGCTGGTTAGGACAAAATCTGAATACAGAGAACTATTAGGGAGCATTTTGATCCACTGTGAATGTGTCTGCACATCTTCAAAGGAGTCCCCATCCTTCACCTCCAACAATTGAGTGTGAACTTGGATAGCAATGACAAACAGCCTTCCTGGGTCTCACAGTCAAGAAGTAGCTCCCAAGTTTTAACTGTGTTTCAAGGACTGACGAGGAGGTACCGACCAGCTCCTCACTCAACACATCTTAAAAATTTGGGCAGACCAAGGACACACATGAAGGAAGATGTCTCGCTCAACTTTCGGCAGGCCAGGCACGTTCCCTAGACAGCTGGGTGAGGACGCAGAAGCACAGAAGAGCACTTTTGATTTATTTATTAATATATTGTTTGTTCCGGAAAGAACTTAAAGCAGCTCGTAAGAATTCATGAAATGCAAGAATGTATAATAAATCTGAAGTAAAGGAAGGAAAAGACAAATCAGGGGATATAAAGGAGACGAGGGATATGAATGAAGAATGAAGCATGCAGAGAAGAAAGTCCAGTCTTCTGCTGCCAGGATGCCAGCAATATTGCTGTATGCATCTTAGCAAACACCAGTTACACAGCTCATAGCACTAAGGTGGTCACAGCAGCACCCTTGCTTGGAAGAATTCTAGCTACTTTGGGCGATGAGGTCACACTAGGCTTTTGCCTCGTAAGGAAGGCTGGATGACGGGCAGTGCTCCCGAAACATCCCCACGTCATGCACAAGGACACTGTGCTGCTGTCCCTTAGCATAGATTGCTGACATCATGTGCGTGGAGTCCAAATTGAACAGTTTTGCGGATGCAACTCAATCCAAACAAGTTTTCAAATACCTAGAATGTTCTTCAAAACTTACCTATCTCAGGAACTGTGTGCACAGGTGGGGGTGGTGGGTACACTTAAAGCCCAGACTTCACTACTCTACAATGCATCCATGTTGTAACCAGAAACTATTTGCACCCCCTACAGCTATTGACATAAAGAAAAAAAATGGGCTAAGAACTTGAACAGACATTTATCCAAGGAAGACATACAAATGGATGACAAATTGTGTGTGTGTGTGTGTGTGTGTGTGTGTGTGTGTGTGTGTGTGTATGATTTAATGTCACTAATAATGAGGGAAACGCAAGTTAAAACAATGAGATATAACCTCACACCTGTCAGAATAGCTATTACAAGAACAAACAAAAGCAAAAGACAATACGTGTTGGTGAGAATGTGGAGAAAAGTAAACCTTTGTACAGTGCTTGTGGGGATGTAAACTAGTGCAGGTGCAGCCATTATGGAAAACAGGACGGTGGTTCTCAAAAAAAAATAAATAAATAAGAATAGAACTATCATATGATCTTGAAATCCCACTTCTGGATATTTATCCAGAAAAATTGAAATCGGGATCTTGAAGAGAAGTCCTATAGACATTACAACATTATTCATAACAGTGAAGATGTGGAAACAACTTAAATATCCATAAACAGATGAATAAGTGAAGAAAATGCGGTGTAAACAATGGAATATTATCCAGTTTTTGAAAAGAAGAAAATTCTGCAATATGTAGCAGCATGAATGAACTTAGAGACTATTATGCTAAGTCAAATAAGGCAGGCATAGAACGACAAATATGAGGAAGGACCACCCTCCAAAAAAACCGAATTATTTTTTGGAGGGTGGATCCCTTGTAGTAAAGGCTTCAGTCGCTAGGTAAGTGTTCTAGCAACCCATCAGCAGCAGTATATCAGCTAGCATTGTTGTGAGAGGCTGCATTCAGCTTCAGTGAATTTTTTTTTGAGATCTTTTATTGCCCATTTTGTGATGGGTGATTTATAAATATACCTGCCCACACTGTGCTGAGTGTTCAACAGTTTTAAACCCCAAGTGGCATAACTCCCATGCCCTACTCTCCCTATTGCCCTGATCTCATTCCAAGTGATTTTTTCTTTTGCTTCCCTGGACGAAAAAAGTCTTCAAAGGGAAATGTTTTGCCAATGTGGAAGAGATGAAACAAAAATCGGCAGAAGCACTAAAGGTATCAAAATCGACAAGTTCAAAAAATGTTCTGAGCAGTGAAAAAGCATCTCCATAGAAAAAGTTGCATCAAATGAAAAGTACTTTGAAGGCGACCAGAATTTACCAGGAATGGTGGTTCACATCTGTAATCCCAGTATTTTGGGAGGTGGAGGCGAAAGGATTGCCTGAGCCTAGGAGTTTGAGACTAGCCTGAGCGACATGGTGAGACCTCACCTCTACAATAAATAAAAAAATTAGCTGGGTAAGGTGGCACATGCCTGTGGTTTCAGCTACTTGGAAGGGGCACCTGAGCCCAGAAGGTCGAGGCTGTGGTGGCTGAGTGTGCCACTGCACTCCAGCCTGGGCAATAGAGTGAGACTCTCACTCAAAAAATAAAAATAAAAGAGGAGGTGACTGAAACTTAAACATGTAAGAAAAAATACACAGTTAAAAAAAAATAAATTCTAGTTTTTTGGGGATCCTCTTCCATACTGCCTCCCACTTATACAAAATCATCTGAAATAGCCAAATTCATAGAATCAAAGAATGGAAAGGTGATTAGCTGTGGGTAGGGAGAAATGGGGAGCTACAAATCAATAGGCATAAAGTTTCAGTCAAGCAAAAATAAATAAACTCTAGAGTTCTGCTTTACAACATTGTATCTACAGTCAACAACGATGTGCACTTAAAAATCTGTTTGGAGGGAAGGTCTCATATTTAGTGTTCTAAACACAATAAAAAGAATGTATGCTAAAAAGAAAAAGATTGGAAAGGTTCTGAAAGGGGCAAAATTCATCCAAATTATGAATATATCCACATCCATGTTAAGTTATAGTCTAAGTTAAGATACCTTAAGGTGTGTTCCATTGATGCCTAGATGTTTGACGGTTTTTATCAAGAAGAGGTGCTGGATTTTATCGAAAGTTTTTCCCCGCATCTAATGATATAATCTTGTGCTTTTTGTCTTTACATCTGTTGATGTATTTAATTATGTTTATGGTCTTATGGATGTTGAACAGCCCTGCATCCCAGGGATGAAGCCTACTTGGTCATGGTGGATGATTTTTGAGATGTGTTGTTGAATTTGGTTTTCTAGAATCTTGTTGAGAATTTTAGCATCTATGGTCATCAAAGAGATTAGCCTGTAGTTCCCTTTGTTTGTTGAATTTTTACTGGTTTGGGTATCAATGTGATGTTAGTTTCATAAAATGATTTGGGGAGAGTTCCATCTTTCTCAATTGCCTGAAATACTTTCAGTAGGATTGGTATCAGCTCCTCCTTGTATGTTTTGTAGAATTCTGCTGGAAAGCCATCTGGTCTATGGCTTTTTTTTTTTGTAGGTAGTTTTCTTATGACATAGTCAATTTCCTGGGTTGTTATTGGTTTATTTAGGGCCTCAATTTCTTCTTGTTTTAACCTGGGAATGTTATGTGATGTCAGAAAGTTCTCTATTTCATTTAGGTTTTCGAGTTTGTTTCCGTATAGGTGTATGTAGTAATCGCTGATAATCTTTTGTATATCTTCGGGGTCAGTTATGACTTCATCTTTTGCATTTCTGATTGTGTTTATTTGGGCATTTTCTCTCTTTTTCTTGGTCGGTCTAGCTAGGGGTCCATCCATCTTGTTTATCCTTTCAAAAAACAGCTTTTGGCTTCATTGATTTTTCATGTTATATTTTTGTCTTCTATCCTAAATTTGGGCTTTTATCTGGTGATCTGGATTATTCTGCTGAAGTTAGGGTTTTGGTGGTTTTACTTTTCCAGCTTCCTTAGATGAACAAGAAACCCACATCCAGCACACTGCTAAACAGACAGAAATTGGAACCATTTCCCCTGAAAACCGGAACAAGACAAGGATGCCCACTCTCACCCTTCCTGTTCAACTTAGTATTGGAAGTCCTAGCTAGAGCAATTAGAAAAGAGAAGGAAATCAGGAGTATCCAAATAGGAAAACAGGAAGTTAAGTTATCCCTATTTGCAGACAACATGATTCTATATCTAGAAAACCCAAGAGAATATGTCAAAAACCTCCTTGCACTGATAGAGGACTTTGGCAAAGCCTCAGGGTATAAAATAAATGTGCAAAAGTCATATGCATTCCTATACACCAACAATAAACAAGCAAAGAAACTCAAATAAAAAGCAAAATCCCATTCACAATAGCCACAGAAAAAATGAAATACCTTGGCATCTTCTTAACCAGAGGAGACAAAGACCTTTACAACGAAAACCACCAACACTGCTCAAAGAAATCAAAGACGACACAAACAAGTGGAAAAATATTCCATGCTCATGGATCAGAAGAATCTACATTGTTAAGATGTCCCTTATACCCAAGGCAATCTACAGATTTAATGCAATACCCATTAAATTACCAGCAGCCTTCTTCTCAGACCTGGGAACAACAACGCAGGAATTCATATGGAAACATAAATGAACATGAATTGCTAAAACAATCCACAGCAAAAAAAAGGGGCGGGGGGAGGCATCACGCTCCCAGACTTTAAGCTTTATTATAGAGCTACAGTAATCAAAACAACCTGGTATTGGTTCAAGAATAGGCATATAGACCGATGGAACAGAATAGAGATTCCAGAAGCAAAACCTCAATTTCTCAACCAACTCATCTTCAACAAAGCCTCCACCACCCACCACTGGGGAGAGGAGAACCTACTTAGTAAATGGTGCTGGAAAAACTGGCGATCACATGCAGAAGATTAAAACAAGACTCCTACCTATCACCATACACAAAAATCAACTCTAAATAGATCAATGTAAAACCTCAAACTATAAAAATCTTAGAAGATGCAGGAGACACCCTTATGGAAATTGGAACTGGCAACTGATTTCTGATCAAAACCTCAAGGACCCATTGCCATAAGAGATAAGATATACAAGTGGGACCTCATCAAACTGACAAACTTCTGCAAAGCTAAGGAAACCATTGAGAGAGCAAGAAGACAGCCCACAGGCTGGGAAAAAATATTTGCCAACTGTATATCTAACAGAGGCCTAACATCTAGGATCTACAAGGAACTCAAATGTGCCGAAAAGAAAAAAAACAAACAACCCTATTACCAAGTGGACAAAAGATATAAATAGACACTTCCCAAAAGAAGACATTTGAGCAGATAAGAGACACACACACAAAATGCTCAGCCTCACTAGTCATCAAAGAAATGCAAATTAAAACCACACTGAGATACCACCTAACTCCAGTCAGGATAGCCATCATCAATAACTCAAAAAACAACAGATGCTGGAGAGGATGTGGCATAAAGGGAACACTTCTCCACTATTGGTGGGAGTGTAAACTAGTACAGCCTCTGTGGAAAACTGTGTGACAATTCCTAAAAGAACTAAAAATCGACCTCCCATATGACCCTGCAGTCCCCCTACTGGGAATATACCCAGAGCAACTCAAATCACTCTATGAAAAAGATACCTACACACACGTGTTTATTGCAGCATTATTTATGATAGCAGAAACATGGAACCAATCGAGCTGCCCATCAAAAGTGGACTGGATAAAAAAAAAAGTGATACATATACACGATGGAATATTATACAACCAAAAAGAAGGAAAAAATTATAAACTTCGCAACAACTTGAATGGACTTAGAGTCTATAATACTGAGTGATCTCTCACAGAAACAAAGAACCGAGTATCACATGTTCTCACTCATAAGCGGACCTTGAACAACTATCGAAATACTATAAGAAAGGGATTGGCAGTAGTGGGAAACTGCCAGGGGAGGGTAGGGGCAGGAGTGGCAGTAGTGGGAAATTGCCAGGGGAAGGGGGGGCACACCTCACCAATAAGGGTACCTGCATAATGAGCATTTGTATACCTCACCCTGAATTGTACCCAACATCTTCAAAGTAAAAAATTATTAAAAAGCTCTAAAAGCAACAACAACAAAAGATACCCTTATGTGGCATCTAACAGAAACTAGCCTGATTTAAAGTCTAAACTGGGACACACGGAGAAGGGCGAACAGGCTGAGCCCAATTTACATCAACAGGTGGTCCATAAGTATTGATTAAAATAAATAGAATTTGAATTTTTAAAAGAGACCTATTAGGAGAATGTCAACGTAACAGAAGAAAATTTGCAGAAGGTATAATTCACAGGAGATCTTAATAAAAATCATTTCGAAACCTGACTCTCACTCCCCCGAATGCCATAATAACATAATGAGTTGAGCATCCAGAAACAAGAGCACCAGGTAACTCAAAATACTCCACAATCCCTTATGCCTAAGAGTTACAGTCAACTGTAACCTCTAACATCATATGTATTTCGATTTTAGCACTTAGAAGGTTACAACGATCGGTCAACAGGAGTCCTGTATTTCTTATAACAATAGAACACTGTTTATAATGTGACTCTGGGTGCTCAGGCAAAATGGGTTCTATTAGAACTAATTTAATTTTCCATAAGTTGATCTATTTGCATTTTGAGTCCCCAGTTAGATGACTAGGTGCTACTTTACAGATTGATCTTGTTTCAAGCTCCAGTGTATGGACAATGTTTAATCAGTGTGTACATCAGAAAACAAACATAATCATCAAGCACACTAATTAAGCCTAGAAAATGTTGCGACATGCATACAGTGTATGGATTAACAAGGCAATTCATTAAAATCTTAATGATGAATATTACATTTCTCATACATTTCATTCCACAATGCTTCAGATGAGTTCAGCAACTCTATAACCCATTGACACTACCCTCTTAGATGAATTTATTTTAAATTATGACACATCTTGTACCCTCTCTATACTGAAGGCCTCTATAGAAGTGATACTTCTTGCCTTAAACCAGATAACTTGACAACCTTTCTTAAAGAAGCTAAAAGAGAGTAAGCCAACTGTTAGTAGAAAGGTTTAAAATAATTTAAATTAAAAGATGGAAATGCATGAAATGCAATCATCATCAAGCAGTATCTTACTTCTGCACATTCACTCCTGAAATGCAATGATTGATATTTAGGTGCTATGCAGAATTCTTTTAGAAGAAAATATATCAGAAAAGGTTAATGCTACAATACGTATATAGATAAGACATAATGCATGTATATATATATATGTATGCTAAATATAATAAATACATGTATGTATGTACATATAGATTTCATCTACTGCAAACATTAATTCCACTAATGAGTGTAACAGAAATAGAAGGAAAGAGGAGTTGTATGATGTTTCAGTGATGAAATTGTTTTGCTCTGTAAAAAAATCGATCATTTCCCAATAATATATAATATGCAAAGGAAAAGAGGCAGATCCCATTTATCCACACTCTTCCACATCTGAACTATAAATGCATAAACTGACCTGATCTCATGAACACATTGTGTTATGTTCTAGTTGCACATCGTTTTGGTATATAATAAATCAATTTTCAAAGAACTATCACATGAACAAACAAACAAAACCCAATTCTAAAAAAATTGCCTAGATCTCCAGTCATGTTTTAAAGTCTGTTAAAAAAAACCCAGTTAATTTCATAGTTTAACAATTGTATTTTTCTCTTATCTCAATTTTTTTACTGCATAGAAAGCTATTTATTTATGCATGAAAGAAAGGTATTTTGTTTACATTTTGCATTTTCACTTGTCTAAGTATGGGAAGTACATAGAAAATTATTTATTTCTTTATAATAAGCTAAGTCATGCACAAAGCTTTATAACATTTTAATGCTGATGTTCTTTTACTGAAAATATTACTTACTCCTTCAGATTGAAAACTTGTCAGTATTGGTAGGTTTTCTTTTGTATGATACACAGAAACTAAAACCCTAGATATTGACTAATATAAAATTTAAATTTAGATACTTAAAGTAGTTTAATGAGAGATGCCTCTATTTTTTTATTGCAAGTAGAAATTTAAAATAGACTTTGACTATTGAACCTGGAAATAGGGAAACTACATGAGTAAATAAAAGCTTATTGACCTTGTGAATAGAAACTGCACCATCTTCTACTGCCTAGATTATGATATCGTCTATTATGTCCTTTTAAAAAGTAAATTATAACTAAAATGAGATGGATGACTTTTGCTAAAGTTCAGCTCAAGTTTAAATTCATTTGTTTCAGCTATCAACTTTGAAGCGATTTTGTCTCAGTGCATTTGGTGTGTCATATCATCAAGCTTTGCCAAGTTCAATTCATCATGGCTGAAGGTCTACACAATCATAATTTCTTCATTACTGAAATGCAAGTACTGTGCAAGTAGATGTTTATCTGGGGTAAATTATTGTCCTTCTAACTAAAAAGTTGGAGGAGTTATAGAAAATGCGCTATAATTTCTAGAAACTAAGCAGACATCTGTAAAATGAGGCCATTACAATAAATCATTTAATATTTTTTAGGGGGAGGGCATTGCAAACCATCTTTGGAAACCGATAAAGGCTGTGAACTCTGTTCATGGATAAATATGCACACAGTTACAAACATGAAATTCTTCATAGCATCATGAAGGAGTGCTTCTCACACCCAGACCACGACCACATAAGTCAGACAAAAGGACAAAACTAGAAACCCCCTAAATTTAGAAGGTCAGAGCCCACAGGACAGCAAGCAGCAAGAAACAAATGAGAAGCACTTATCTATAAATCCACGATTCCAGGAAAACACACCACCCCCTATCACCACATCCCCCCCACATGACACACACCACATATCATACATCACGCACATGTCACACATGCACACCACACACCACACATCGCACTGACATACCACACAGACACACACCCTACATACCACACACTGCACATATATACACCACACATGAACACAGCACACACAACACACCTATACCATGACGCACACACACTTACCACATATCACATGTACACATACCACACCAAACACATGCCACACATGCCACATACCTACCACACACCCCACACATACACACATTCGCCACACACACAACCCACAACACACACAAGATGACCTCTACAAAACTGAAAAAGGAAAGTTAGTTTTCCAGTTCTTTCAGGCTAATTATGCTGGACATTCCAGGACCATCTTTGTGAAGGTAAGCGGCTGACACTTTGCCCCAGTGGAGGCCTCAGTCCCCTCCTCCTGTTCCCTCTCAGATCATGCACCTTAGATGCCACCATAGCTGATAGGCTCAATCACAAAACCAAATCCAGACCTTTAACTCTACGGAGAATTAAGTAACCTGTTTCGAGGCTGGAAAACAAAGAATTGCTTACCCACATTAGGTTCAAAGCTATACAATCTTACGACGTTTCGGCAGTCTTTGAGGTCTTTGAGGTAGAGATTATCTGAAGGGGAGTGGAGGGCACAGAGAGAGAGGAAGGGTAGGTGTGAGTAATGCCTCAGAGAGCAGCTAAAAGCTTTCCGGCTATCACAAAGGGGGAAGACACTCATCAAATGTCATTCCTGCTCGTCCTTGGTGATGTACCAAGCCCTCTCAAGTCCTCTCCTGCTTCAAGTCCCTGACACCATGGGAATTATGATCTTTTGTTTATCCTAAAATAAAATAATACCCATAATAGCAGAATGTAGTTCCTTCCACTTTCCTTCACTGCAGTGTTAAGATTGCAAACCAAGGAAAGTATTTCTCACAGCACGAATGTTCTTAGATTGCAGAAGAAATGTATTAAATATCATGTCATCTATATTTGAGGTATTAATTATCTATGTTGCACCTTATCCCAAGGAGGATTTGAAATAATATTTAAAATGCTTTTAAAAACATATCAAACATATAAAATATTGTACTTACTTATCAAGTACAATACTAGCAAGTGGGAATTTTAAGAGCAGAACAAAAAATTAATAGATACTTCACTCACCATAAGCAATATTTATATTATAAAGTAATAGAAGCACTTATGTCATCTTTTTTTTTTTTTATTTTGAGTTGGAGTCTCACTCTGTCACCCAGACTGGAGTGCAGTGGCCGCTCCCGGCCACCACAGCCTCGACCTGCTGGGCTCTGGAGATCCTTCCGCCTCAGCCTTCCAAGTAGCTGGAACTACAGGCGTGCGCCACCACGCCTGGCTAATTTTTTATTTATTGTAGAGATGAGGTCTCGCCAAGTTGTATGTCGTCTTTAAACTCAAAGATTATTTAAGAGTTCTTAGGTTTTCTAGGTATTGTTGCTGAGATGTGTATATTTTTGCAAGAAGAAAAAGTGATCACTTGAGACCATTTTAATCTTGTAATCTTTTGTTTTTCTGTGTTACCAGAACAATCACACAGAACTAATAGCAATTCCATCATCATTATTATTATCGTTATTATTATTATATCATCATCATCATTATTGTTGTTATTTTGACTTGGAATCTCACTCTGTCACCCAGGCTGGAGTTCATCGACATGACCATGGCTACCACAGCCTTGACCTGATGGGCTCAGGCAATCCTTTTGCCTCAGCCTTTCAAGTAGTTGAAACCATAGGCATGTGCCACTAAGCCTTAGTTAATTTTTTTTTTAATTGTAGAGGTGAGATCTTGCCATGCTGCTCAGGCTGATGTCGAACTCCTGGCTTCAGGCAATCATCTTTCCTTGGCCTCTTAAAGTGCTGGGATTACAGACTTGAGCCACCACCCTTCTGCAATTCCATTATTGATACCAACTATAAAATAGAAAAACGAGTATCTGATGTGAACATGACACATCATTGGGTTTTGTACAATATTATGTAAATGCACAAAATATTACAAGATTAATTACTTTATAAAGCTAAAATAAATCTCATTAGACAGAACTTTCTAGCTGACAATAACATCACACCTACTAATGACTGCACAAGCTACAAATTTTGAATTGCTTATCTTGAGCTGGATGCTATGGATTTTAATCTAAAAGTTGACAATATCTTACTGATTTCAAGCCAGGAATGAGCACAATGATTGTTCCCTGGCATCATAAATTCTGAGAAAGAGTTTTTTTTTTCCATGCGAGTAATAGACGTTATGTAGATTCCATTTGCTGGCAATGTGTAGAGTCAATGGTGTAAAAAATAATTGAAAAAAATCTTCCCATGCAAAATAAATAAATACCCAGAATATTTTAAAACTTAGGCAAAATTATTAAATACAATGTGTGTGTGTGTGTGTGTGTGTGTGTGTGTGTGTGTGTGTGTGTGTGTATTAGTGAGCAAGACAGAATGCTGACAGACATTGGAAGGGCAGCTCCCAATCCTTGGTTTCCTGGAGCACATGTTTATGTTTGCTATGCAAAGAGAATGCAGAGAAGGCCCAAGGTTAGGCAATTTGGTAAGGAGGTTTGGAGATACTGCACCCCACCTATTGGGAGGCCTAAACCCACAGAAGAAAAATACCTTGCCCCACAAAGAGTAACTGAAAGAAATCCAGCGTGCTTTGGACCTGACAGAGTGAAAAATCCCACCTTTAAATGTTCACACGGGTTTCCCATGAGAACTTACCTACTGTTGTGGCCCCCTCCCCCAGAAAGCCAAGTTACAAATTTAGTTTTCAAGTGGTCTGGGTTGCCTCCTGGTGGAAGCAAATACAAATTTTCCTGAAGGAACACAGGTTTTCAATTAATCTGCAAAGAATCCTCACAAGAAAGGCTCCAATGTATAAGAATACATAATCTTTTAAGAGACAATAATAAAACCATAAGGATATATTTTTTAAAGTAATTAAAAAATGAATGAGAAAAAAATAAGCCAGAAAAAGAGCCATATCAGACCCCAAACGGTTGCAAAGTACAGAAATAACAGTTATAAAATGTTTAACATAGTTAAAGCAATAAATGAATATTATCTAATCTATGATTATGAAGAGAAAGCCATCAAAAGTGACCAGGCAGGTTGATAAAGAATTATTAAGTATAAGATCTAGGATGAAAAATATGACAAATGACATAAGAACACTTATAGGTGAACAAAACAACAAATCAGAGACATTTGAAAAACTAGGCGACATATCTGAAGAAATTTTCAACCTATAGCACAAAGAGATAAAGAGATAAAAATGAATGTGATTAAAGATAGGCAAGATAAGATGAGAAAGCCTGAATTCATCTAATAGAAATCTCAGAAAGAAATATTAGGAAGACTTGGGGAATTGAAATGATCAAAGAGAAACCTGGATAAAAATGTTCTTACGTTTGTGAATCACAATGAGTTCTAATCCGAATAAACAAAACAAAATCTATACCCATGCAGGATAGCAAAAATGCAGAATATTTAATAAATTTTTAAAAAATTCAGAGATTACTTGAAAAAAAATGTAGTAAACCGGCAGGAGCTTCTCCACAACAAAAAAGGAAGCCAGGTGTTGGTGGGCTAGTGTACCAAAGGCTAAGACCAACTAACATGAAAGAACCAACAAGTTAGATGTGTATAGTGAGCAATTCTGTGTCCCAAAATGGTGGGAAGAGAACCTTTTCCGACAAACACAGATTTAAAGATTGTACTAAAAATAATTCCTCCTATAAAGAGCTGCCTAAAGAGTGTACTTAGTAAGACTTAATAAATAAAATATATACGTGAAAATTTCTAGGATTACCACGAAGAGATCAAAGTATTGATTGAAGAAGCCAAATTTATTGGTTTAAAATAAGAAGAAAATAAACAAAGAGCAAAGCAAAGAGAAATCACCAGAGAAAATGGCAAAAGCAAATAGAAATGTATCAAAACCAACAAATTTGCGCACACTCTCCAGTTTTTTTGGTTTTTTTTTTTTTTTTTTGAGTCGGAGTCTCCCTCTGTCGCCCAGACTGGAGTGCAGTGGCCGCTCCCGGCCACTGCAGCCTCTACTTGCTGGGCTCCGGCGACCCTTCCGCCTCAGCCTTCCGAGTAGCCGGAATTACAGGCATGCGCTACCACGCCCGGCTGATTTTTTGATTTATTTCAGAGATGAGGTCTCGTTGCCCAGGAGGGTCTCGAACCCGCGGGCTCAGGCAATCCACTCACCTCAGCCTCCCAAAGGCACGGGATTACAGGCTGAGCCACCGAGCCCGGCTCACTCTCCAGTTTTAAGATAAACATTTTCAGGGCAGATCGATTGCTTAAAAGTACAACTATATGGTTTTCTAAATTATTAGAATCTATGTACACATCAACATCTATATAGGTATGAGTGGGATTAAAAAAAAAAAACTCAAAGTAGCTTTTGGGGGGTGGGCCCCTTTAGTACATGCTTCCCGGCTAGGTAGTGTTCTGGGAACCCATCAGCATCAGTGCCAGCTAGTGTTGTTGTGAGAGGCTATGTATGACTTCGGTGAATTTTTAAAAATTCTTTCAACACATTTGCCCATTTCATGATGGATGGTTGATAAGTATCCCTGCCCACACTGCACTGAGTGTTCAGCAATTTTTTACCCTCCCTATTCACACAGTCTTGCCCCAAGTGATTTATTTTGTTTCCCTGGATGAAAAAAGTCCTCAAAGGAAAACATTTTGCCAACGTGGAAGAGGTAGAGAAAAAAAAAAAAAAAAAAAAACCAGAAGGGCAGAACCACTAAAAGGCTTCAGAACTGATGAGTTCAAAAGCCATTGTGAGCAGTGGCAAAAGCATCTTGATAGGTGTATTGCATCAAACGGAGAGTACTTTGAAGATGACTGAAATGTAGCATGTAAGACACAATTTTTTATAAGTAAATTCTGTTTTGGGAGGTCCCTCTCATATATGTTATATATTTATATTATGAATGATAGGTGGACGTTTATAGGTTTATGTGTATATGATAAATACCTAAACTTTAAGAATAGAACATAGAAAGTTAAAAGTTGTAAAATGTTCTATCAAGCAAATACACATTAAAAGAAACTGCATTAAATCTGGCAAAAGTAATTCTAAAGAAACTCATTATTAAATGACTTTATTAGTAATGCCCTTATTTAAATTCTTATATAATGATAAAAATTTCAGGAACATATAACAATTCTGGAGTTTTAAGCCTCAAAGCATGTGAAGCAAAAATAAGAGAAGGCTAATAAAAATGGACGAATCTATCATAATATGATAGTTTAAACTAACCCCTCAGTAGCTGATTAATAAATCAGACAAAAGTCGGTAAGGCAGCAGATGACAACCCACAAACTTGAGTTAATGACATTTACAGAACCCAGTGTTCTTTAAAAAGATGCAAAGTATTATGAAAATAACAATATGCCAAAAATAAATTTCAAATAAGAACTATCATAGAGATCATGTTCTGTAAGCAAAAGGTAATTAAGTTAGAAATCAATAGCAAAAAGTAACTTAAAAGAAAATCATACGTTAAGAAACTGAAATTTAAAAGTTATTTATAACGCATAAAGCTCATGGTAATTACAAAACACTCTTACAGAAAGATAACAAAAATATTAGGTATTAAAACTCATGGTATATAGAAAATGTTGTCTATTTAGAAATAACGTATGGCATTAAATGTATGTACACCTTACATAAAAAAGAAGAAAATACAGGCTCAAGAAGTTCTCCTGTCTCAGCCTCCCCCAGTGCTGAGATTACAGGGGTGAACCACCATACTCAGCTTGTTTTTTTAACTTCTTAAACCAGCTGTTTAACATAGACACAAATCCTAGACAAAATATTTTTATATTCATCTTACAATGTACCAAAAAGATCATCCATTTTTGGTACATTGTTAAATGAATATAAAAATATTTTGTTTAGGATTTGTGTCTATGTTCACAAGTAAAATATAAAATATTTTTTATGTTAAGTCAACCTTTTCTTACCAAAATTGGGCTAATTAATTTTGCTAAGAAAAGGTTAACTTGACATTAAAAATTCTAATCATGCAACTTAATAAAACTTAAGTGTAAGCTAATAGATGGCTCACCACTTTGGGCCACTGGGCTTTAAGCCACTGGGGACCACTGAGGGATTGTGGGAGACACACTGAGGATAAATTCAACAGGAAGGAAGTTGGGTAGGTACTAACCTCCCCGGCACTTCTTGTATGCTCTGTGTGGGGTGAACACAATCCCATGGCCAGAAAACAGCCCTTGGGCAGAGAAACTCAGGTACTTGAGCTCCAAATCTCCCTGGCAGTACCAGAACTGTCCTCCAAAGCTGCAGTGCCTCTGGGGTGGGTCATGAAGCTCCTACATCCTCTGCTACCTAAACAGGGGATCAGCAAATGAAGACACCTGGAGCAAGCAATGTGCCAGCATCTCTGGGTGGAGAGGAGGTATGGTGTAAGATCCTTGTTGTAAGGAATTCGTTTTTACACTCAAGGAAATGGAGGGGCTTGGGCAGGAGAATAGCATATTTGATGAGTAGTTTTAGATAAATATTGTTGCTACTGGTCAGTGAGGAGTGCATAAGAAAACAAGAGTGACTTTACCTGTGTGATGATCAGTTGTATACCTAATCTTGAATTGTACCCCACATCGTTAAAATAAAAAAAAAAGAAAGAAAGAGTGGAAGCAGGGAGGACAGGTAAGAAGCTATAACCTAGGCAAGAGGTGATTATAGCTTGGATCAGGGCATTGGTGATTGAGATCGAGAGAAGCCAACCCATTCTGGATATATTTTGGTTAGAAACGATGATTTGGTATTGGATCGGATATGGAATGAGAGAGAAAGAGAACAGTCAAAGACGACTCCAAAGTTTTTGGCTTGACAATAGGACTGGCAGAGTGATCGTCAACGGGGAGCGAAACTCATCAAAGTGAAGATACGGAGCTCACGGATGACATGTCATGACTCAGGTGACGATTAGACATTGAGATGGAGATGCTGAGAAAGGTTGGATAGACAAGTGTAGATATCAGGGAAAGGTGGAGATATAAATATGGGCATTGGCAGCATAGCGATTGTGTTCACAGTTGCAAGATTGAATATGAGATGGAAAAAAAAAGCATTTCCAGAAGTCAAGGATGATGATGTAGTTTTAAGGATGCTCCCATTCGCCCTATCAAATCCTGCTGATAAGTGAATTAAAGCAAAGGCCGAGGCTTGACTACTGGACATAGCATGTTGAAGTAACAGTTGCAGTTTCTTTTCCTGGAGGGGTGACCTTTGACAAGAGCACTGACAGTTCTGGCAGGAAAGTCAAGTGTGCGCCACAGTTCCTAGTAGGTGGGTAGACGGGAACTTGCTGAGGGCAGCAATTTCCCTAGCAAAAGTTCATCTACTAAGAGTGAGGATGCAGGTGGAGGTGTTAGAGGTTTGAGAAGACAAGAAAAGATACAAGCTTTGCGCAGTGGCAGTGTCGTAGCCAATGAGGTTTACCCAAGGAGTGATTATTGTTCATTGAAAACTTTTCCCAATACCCCGCCACGACGACTTGAAATATAGTCGGCATTGGTAATTTTTGACAGTCTCTGTGGAGACTGAATTTTGTCCGTTTAAAAAAAAAGAAAGAAAGGATATAAAATAGTCATTTAAAAGAGTAGAAACATAAGTAAACAAGGGAAATGCAGCGTGCTGGCCAAGTGGAAGTGGGGCTGGTTTTAAAATGAGATCAGTCAGCCTGATTGAATTTCCCCCCCAAGCACATTCAGCCACATTGGTGCAGATGCCAAGGCGAAAATTGGATTTAACCGATATGTGGGTTTTGCCAAAAGAGTAAGACAAAGTATGAGAGGGATAGAGCTGGGGTGGTATGCTTGGACGTGATTTGAAAGTTTGATTATGAAATATAAACGGATATTTGTGAATTCTAGGTTCTACTCTGGTCAAAGGATATTGGAGTTGGAATATTAGAGGGGCTTATTTGAAAGAGGGCAGGTGGTGTGTTCAGAAAGGATCCTTGAAAGTCAGATAGGAGGCACTCTGGTTCTTGGCTAGGGGCAAACTCATGAGAGTGAATACCTGGAATAGAAGTCATTGAAATGCTAGGGTTTTTAAAGGAATCATCTATGACATAGGTTCACTGGTATTGAAATCATCCAGCAGGTATCCAGAATGTGAGCCCAGAGCTCAGAGAAAGAAGGGGGAATGGTTGAGGAATCTCCAAATGACTGTCCCTAGGAAAGAATGCAGGACTGTGGCCACATAGTGGGGATAGCAGGGTCATCTGGAAGCTGCAACGGGGAGCAAGGGTGACACCTATCTTACCTAGGTGGGCCTGGGAGAGTAAACGGCCATCATACTCAAAGGGATGCAGTGCTTTTAGAGGTACACCAGGTTTTGGTTTAGAATAGAAAGATCAATGGGTTCAGGCTTCAGAGCATATGGCAGGTGGTGGACCAGGAGTCCCAGACAACGTCAGAGCTTCAGGAATTGAGAAGGAATGGAAGATGGAGATGCAACAGGGAATGTAAAAATCCTCATGGAGATTGAAGTGAAGGAGAAATATACTCTTTTCCCTGGGGGGAAAAGTAATCATAAAAAAATCAAATGTAATGAAATGTAATTTTCTTTTTTTTTTTTTTGAGTTGGAGTCTCACTCTGCCACCCAGACCGGAGTGCAGTGGTACGCTCCCGGCCACCACAGCCTCGACCTGCTGGGCTACAGTGATCCTTCTGCCTCAGCCTTCCAAGTAGCCAGAACTACAGACGCGCACTACCACATCAGGTTAATTTTTGATGTATTGTAGAGACGAGGTCTCGCCAAGTTGCCCAGGCGGCTCTTGAACTCGTGGGCTCAGGCAATCCACTCACTTCGGCCTCCCAAAGTGCTGGGATGACAGGCTGAGCCACCGAGCCCGGCTGAAATATAGCTTTCATTATGGGGCGGCTCATTTTCCTTTGGAAAAATTTTTAGGAAAATTGGTTATCAGACCTGTAAGAATTTTTTCCTCCTATATTCTGTTTCATGTCAGAAGGCGCAACTAAGGCAACAGATAAAGGTAAGAGGGAGGAACGATGCATAACCATGAGGAAAGATGTTTCTGACAATAAGAACGATCCCAACTGGAACACGCCAACTTATTGCCAGGTGTGGGGAAAACCTCAGTGATTTTTTGTGGGGGTGTTTCCGAGGAGATTTTTCCACAAAGACTGAATCTCGATTGGTGACTTCCAAGATCACTTTCAATTCCAAGCTTCTCAGGACTTGGAGTCTACAACACAAGAAAAACACTTATCATCATATTCATCTTTGTCATAGTGCTCCATTCCGGTCCAAGCTGAAACCTCTGGTCTTGGTTGTTTCTCCCTATTTCATCTGGCTTTTACTCTTAAAAACAAGGGCTAGAAACAGAATTCCTTAAAGGCAATGAAAACAGACCTTCTTATTCCACATATTCAATAAATTTCTTCAGTTTAGCTTTCTGTTGCTGAGAAAAATGTCTATACCTCAACGACAGGGCTACCTTGTATTTTCCTGGTCTGTTTTTTCATTTTGCACCAAACCTTTCCTCCTAAAAATGAGAAGTCAGATGCCAGGCTCTCACCCAGACAGGTAGGAATTAGGGATGTAGGGTGAACAAAATGTGCTTCTGAATCCTAGATAAAGGTAGCTGTCAGTGACAAGAAATACAAAGCTTTAATTTGAGAGAGTGGGTGAGACGGAGACCAGAGTCTGAAGCCACATGAAGAGGAAGAACAGAGAGCCCCAGAGTAATTTGAGGGAATATCATGAAATGATGGGCCTTAAATGATGGGCCTTATACTGATGCCAGAAAAGGCATCAAGGCCTTCGAGTTCCTTGGAATATATCCAGTCTCTGCCACGTTTTTCTAGGGTCTCCATTGGCTCTTTCCCTTAAGAAGCATGCCTTCCCTGTATGATGTTCACTGACAAATCAAAATGCCACTTCTGGGGTTAATTTTCTTTGCTTTATAGTTCTATGCTTCTCTTGGAGCCAAGATGGTGAAACTACATTCTTCACCCTAAACCATGTGGTTAAGCACCTTAGTCTTTTATTCACGACTGTTGCTGCAACTTCGGTCACTGCTACTATAGCAATCACCACTTGCTTATGCCAGACAACATCTACTTTCTGCCAGACAGCATTATTCTTTAACCTTTCCTACGATTTCCTTGCCAAAAAGAGTTTGCTTTTGATTTTTTTCTACCAAGTTAGTTTAGTTGCCTTGAAGAATTAATTGAGATTGACATTACTCCCCAACAATTTAGAGTAACTTTCGGTCCATTTCCAAATGACTACCCTTAAAAAACAGAAAAACATGAGCTTTGAAAAGAAATGACATTGTATTTTGTATTAGGCAAAGTACAAAGCTGGCATTGCTTTTTTTCCATTTTGCATGTAAAAATGATATCACTGAAGATAATAATATCATCAGATGCCTTATTTAAAGTCACTTCATTGTGTAAAAAATAGCAGAGTACAACTTCAAGCACAGATACAGGAACCAAATTCCGTAATTGTCCTGTGCTCCTCTGCCCATGGTATTTTTCAGGGTATAAATTCTACACAAGTATGAAACATTTGTATCATCATTATTATCATCTCTTCTTTATTGCAAGTTCTTTTAATATAGTGGGCTATGAAGATTTCAAAAAGTTGTGACAGCTGGCCGGTAGCTATGATTTGCCAACGAGCCTAAGAAGGTGGATTCCCTCTGTACTGCAACGATCACGCGTGGTCAGGCGTTTGGAATTTTTCTTATATTTGAAACCAGGTATGTCAACTCTACCATTCATACTCATTCCTCCAAACCACACGGCTTCACAGTGACAGTATCTGGCTACTAGACGATCGTGCTGTGGTTCTCAAAGCATGGTCTCTGGGCCAGCATCATCTGGAAACTTGTTAGAAGTGCAGATTCTTAAACCCCACTCCAGACCTCTTGACTCAGAAACTCTGGGGCTGCTGCCTGAAAATCTGTGGTTTAACAAACCTTCCAGGGTTTGATTCTGGCAAGCGTGATACATGCACGCTCAAGTTTGAGAACCTCTGGCCTAAAGATAAACAAAAACATAAACCGGACAAAATTGTTTTATCCGTAATATGCAAGAATGAAACATGTTACTTATTTTTATAAGAAACTTTAAAAAAAGCTAGAATTCTAGTTTGTCTTTAAAAAAAATTAATATCAAGGTATATAAAAGTGCAGATACAATGGAAGAAATTAAAAATTCTGGTCACTCCAGAATTTCTATATACATAGAGTTTATCCAAGTACCCATTTATTTTGCAAGGATTGCTGAACATTTAAAAAATATTACATGATATGCTAATATTACAATAATAGTATCCATATAATGTCTTGCTATATTAACTGGCTTTTCTCCTTGAATTTTATTATATTCAAGAAGGTGATGTCTGAATGTTCTTTCTCTCAGAAGAGAGGTGGAGAAGAGTGAGAAACAGAGAAGCCTTTAAGTCTTTCAAACTTTCTTATTTTTAAAACAAACAAAAAAGCAAATAAATATGTCATTTAAAAGCTTAGTCCTGGGCCGGGCAGGGTGGTTCATGCCTATAATCCTAGCACTTTGGGAGGCCAAGGTGAGAGGATTACCTGAGACCATGGGTTCAGGACCAGCCTAGGCAACTTGGTGAGACCTCATCTCTACAATAAATCAAAAAATTAGCTGGGCATAGTGACACAGGCCTATAGTTCCAGCTACTTGGAAGGCTGAGGTGGAAGGATCGCTTGAGCCCAGCAGGCCGAGGCTGCAGTGGCCGTGAGCATGCCACTACCCTCCGGCCTGGGTAACAGAGTGAGACTCCGACTCACAAAAATAAAATACAATAAAATAATAAAAACAAAAGCTTAGTCCTAAGGGAATTTTCAGACACAGAGCAACATCGAGAGCAAACTCTCAATAGAATTTCCCCAGAAGAGGTAGAGAGAAAGGAAGGTTTCAGGGACAGAAAGGTGAAGGCAGCTGCAGGGCCTTAAAGCTATGCATATTGGGGATAAAAACTGTGTGCACTGATGACCAGACAACCCCCCTGTCTTGGAACTGCGTAAATCTGAAGGTGGCAGGCAACCCTGGGTAGAACGGAAATTAACTTTTTCTGTTCACTTAACAATAGATGCTCTGAACTGGGGACTAGGAGACCTTTTATAAAATGAAGTCACATTATCTAAGCTCGTGAGCTGAGATTCTTACCTATTACACCTTAACTTGCATCTTACAGGAGTCAACAAAGTTCCCCTGGGCTTCGAACAAAGGACTCAGAGACCAACTTGAAAGCTCTAAGACCCACTGAAGCAGTTTTGAGCAGCAGTAGATTGACTGGAAGCATAGAAGACTGTGAGCGCTGTAGAAAGCCGAGGCGGCTACTACAGAGGGCATGGCAAACGTGGACCTGATGAGTTGTCCCCAGCAAAGGGCTCAGAAAGGCCATGCGACCTTCAGTCACAACCATAAACTGAAGCATGTTGCATACACCCGCTGAAAATCTTTCTTCCCCCCGCTAATCTTCTGAGACAAGTCTACCACAAACATGAGTAGAGCTGATGCTAAATGCCCACTCGGTCACTCAACCTGATGCAGGATGATTGGCACTGTTTCAAAAGCTCATGGCATGACACAACGATTTCATCCGTTGGTATTACTCGGCACTGCAGCAGAAGTTGCTTAGTTTTACCTTGGAGTGCCAGGCAGAGATGTTGCACCCTCACACAGATTCAGAGAAGACCCAGAAGAAGGACATGAGGAGGGAAGGGACCAAGATCAGGCCAAGATGTGAAAGTGTGGCGAGAAGAGACCTTTAAAACAACGAGAAATTTAGGTGAAGAGTTCGTATTGCTCTTCAGAGAATTGATATCACCAGAAAATTCTTGAAGGATAAAGATTGTGGTAATTAAAGCACAAACTTCAAAAAGGCCACCAAAAATATTGGCAGAACAAATTCTGAAGCGCACAGAATGAAATTCTAATAGAAGAGAAGAGAAGAATGAAGGTGAGAAATGTTGGGGGGGCATGGCCTTTGCAGACCCCACTTCTGACTCTGCCTTCGGGAGCACCTGGAGAACCAAAGCTTTGTGTGCCAAGTCTTGGAACCTTTCCCCATTTTTCTAGATGAGCCTGAGAGCGACTGTTCGGGAACTCGCCATTGGCATTTGCACTTGCCGTGAGAGATAACTGAGCTGTAGCAATCAGTTTGCCCTCAGAATCCAAGAATTCCAGCCCATGCAGATCAAAAGCATCTGAGATGGTACCTTTCTACAGAGGACAGTAACAGAGGTTGAATTCTGCAAGAAAATGTATATTTAAATGTATATTTAAGCTCAGGTCTTTCTACTGTATTTCCATCATTGTGATATGAATTAAACAAACCTCAGGAAGCAGGAAGTTTTCCATAATACCCCAATGTCATTAGGATTTGATGCTGATCACCATACCGCTCAGCAGGACTGTTACTCTGGGCTTCTTTGGTCTGATGTTATTCACCTCTTTCTTAAGGAATAATATTGCGGGGTAAGGGTTAGGTATACAAATATGTTTAGGTTAAGGGTTAGGTTAAGGGTTAGGTATACAAATATGCTTCGTTCAGGCACCCTTGTTGATAAGAGGTGTCTCCCCGTCCCCAGACAGATATTTACAACCGTTAATTCCATCTCCCTTCCCCTCCCCCACCATAGGTTCCCACCATTGTCAGTCATTTTCTTATAGTATTACGTTGGATGTTCAAGGTCCACTATATGAGTGAGAACATGTGATACTCAGTTCTTTGTTTCTGTGAGAGGTCACTCAGTATTATAGACTCTAGTTCCATCCAAGTTGTTGCGAAATCCATGATTTTGTTCTTTTTTATGGCTGCGTAGTATTCCATCGTGTATCTGTACCACATTTTAAAAATCCAGCCCTCTTTTGATGGACAGCATGGTTGCTTCTAGGTTCTTGCTATTGTGAACAATGCTGTGATAAGCATACATGTGCAGGTATCTTTTTTATAGAATGATTTGAGTTCTTCAGGATAATTCCCAGGAGGGGGATTGCGGGGTCATATGGGAGGTCAATACTTAGAGCTTTTAGGAATCACCATACTGTTTTCCACAGAGGTTGCACTAGTTTGCACTCCCACCAACAGTGTAGAAATGTTCCCTTTTCGCCACACCCTCTCCAGCAACTGTTATTTCTTCATAAGCACCTCGTTTGTGCTCTCCACTACCTATTCCCACCTTAGGGCTTTGTACTGGCCATTCCCTCATGAGAACACAGAGCTGTAAATCTCCCAGTGATGGGTTACCAGATTTGTCCATCACTCATGAAGCCTTCAGAGAGTCACCCCACAGTTGCCACAACCTGTCGTCTGTCCTTGAGAGCACCCCTATGAGTTCATCATAGCATCCGTCATTGCTTAATACATACTGCTGCTTACTTAAGAATCTCCTTTTCTGTGACAATATGAGATCCCGAAGAACAGATTCCATCAGCCTTTTTCACTGCCCTGTCGCTAGTGCGGAACACCCAGTAGTGATCCCCAAACATCTGCTGAATAAGCTTTCATTTTTCTACAGATGCCTTTTCCCGCAGTAGACAGATCACACAGGCTATCTCTGAGCTGCTACTTGATGCCACAGTGGCTGGTGAGGCACCAACACAACCTACCAGCTTCATCAGTTTGTGGAGAAACTGTTAAGGATTGTTGTTTGCTTTGAAAAAGCAAAATAAACTTACCACCACCCTTAGCTGAACCATTTGTCAAAAAACTTTTAGATTGTCGGAAACTGTTAAGCTGAATATTAAACTGACCTTTCAGTCTTTCTCTTTTGAAAAATTAATACATTGACAAATACTTTTACATGAACTACACTCCAGATGAATTCATCTACATTAAAAACCTACAACTGTGCTGGGAAAACTGGCTGACCACATGCAGAAGATTAAAACAAGATCCCTGCCTATCACCATACACAAAAATCATCTGTAAATAGATCAAATACCTAATCATAAAACCTCAAACTGTAAGAACCTTAGAAAATGCAGGAGATACCCTTATGGAAATTGGAACTGGCAACCAATTCCTGATCAAAACTCCAAGCGCGCATGCCATGAGAGAGAGGATAGACAAGTGGGACCTCATCAAACTGACAAGCTTCTGCAAAGCCAAAGAAACCCCAGAATGGGTACACATATTTGCCAACTATGTGTCTGACAAAGGCCTAACATCTAGGATCTACAAGGAACTCAAACGTGCCAAAAATTAAAAAGCAAACACCCCCCATTACAAAGTGGGCAAAAGATATAAATGGACGCTTCTCAAAAGAAGACATATGAGCAGCCAACAGATACCTGAAAAAACACTCAACCTCACTAGTCATCAAAGAAATGCTAATTAAAACTACACTGAGATGCCACCTAACTCCAGTCAGGATGGCCATCAACAATAACTCAAAACAACAGATGCTGGAGAGGATGCGATGAAAAGGGAACACTTCTACACTGTTGGTGGGAGTGTCAACTAGTGCAGCCTCTGTGGAGAACAGTGTGGTGATTCCTAAAAGATCTAAAAATAGACCTTTCATATGACCCCGCAGTCCCCCTATTGGGAATATACCCAGAAGAACTCAAATCACTCTATTAAAAAAATACCTGCACACATAGGTTTATCACAGCATTGTTCACCATAGCAAGAACATGGAACCAACTGTGCTGCCCATCAAAAGAGGACTGGATCAAAAATATGGTACATATACACAATGAAAAGAAGAACAAAACCATGAACTTCACAGCAACCTGGATGCACTTAGAGTCTATAATACTGAGTGATCTTTCACAGAAACAAAGAACTGAGTATCACATGTTCTCACTCATAAGTGAACCTTGAACAACTATCATAATACCATAAGAAAAGGATTGGCAGTAACAGGAAACTGCCGGGAGGGGAGCGGGGAAGCAGGATTGGCAGTAGTGGGAATCTGCCTGGGGAAGGGGGGAACACCTCATCAACAGGTGTACCTGCATAATGAACATATGTATACCTAACCCTGAATTGTACCCCACATCTTTAAAATAAAATTTAAAAAATTAAGAGTAAAAAACAAATCTACAACTGCTTTTTTCTCCTAAACATATTTTTATATTTTCATCTTTTGGTTTAGAAAAAACCTTTATGATACTGATCTTTCAAAATTCTCACTTTTCAGTTTCATTAATAGATGTTCTCTTCATTCTTTCATGCCATATTCACACAATGGATGAAAGCATACATAAGTCTAACTTTTATTTACTAAAAATCTTTAAACTAAATATTGTTAATGCTTCTTTGAGAAAAATATTTAACTTGAAACACTTAGAAATGTGCTCACGGATACTAGTTCTAGGACTGCATGCATTAATGATGAAAAACATTGATTTCTGCATTGAGCCTAAGAACTACCTATTAAAATGCTTTCCTAATGCAGTGTCACTTCACTTACACACAGAAATGCACTGATGTCGGAGGTGCTCTTGTCTGGATGCCAGATGGTACCACATCATATGACAGTGGGAAGACAAACAGAACTGGTTACATTTTGTGCATGTGTGTGTATCAGTGGAAGAAATGTTTGATTAAATATAGTCTGTGCAGATGAAATAACTGCTAGGAGACATGAGGACGCTAGAAGATATTATTTCTTACGAGTCTATGCAGCCAATATGCCTTAAACAGCCTCAGGTGTATGTCTATCGAACAGAATCTTCACACTCTGGACACTAATGCATTATTAACATAAAATGAATAAGCTACTGACACACCGTCCTACAGGGAAAAGTCTTGGCTCAGCATTCTCTTCAGCGATCACTGGGAATACTAAGGAAGGCATTTAACTCCAGTGTGTGTCTATTGAGTTTAATTGTTTTTTACTTTTATTCAGATTTACAATTGAGTGTTTTTAAATGATGGGACTCTTCTACAAAACCTCATTCTGCAGGCAAACAAACATAAAGCCTCGGTTTTGTGATACTGAGACTCTAATGCTTAGAAATTAGACTGTCAATCAATTCTGTCTCCTCCCTTCAAATAAAGGATGAAAATCTCAGATATGGGATCTGCTTATGATGAAGTTATTCTGGCCTCTTTCCTATGAACAAATAGTCACACAGAACTAGTCCAATCAGATATTGTTCTAGGATTGTCTCCCCTCTCTCCACAGGGTTGGGAGTGAATCGATCATGGGAATTATGTGCTTTCCCTCTGGACTTTGAATTCGACGTGTGTGGCTATTTATGCTTCTGCACAGAAAAAGGTGGTTTTGTCACATGTGTGAAGTGGCAGAAGGTTCTACTCCACAACGTTACACAGGAAGTGTTTTTGCTTTTCATCTTACTTTCATGCCTCTTTAGAGAGTTACTAAAAACGGAATGAGGGATAGCAGAAGGGGGCAGTTGACAGTCAGAGGCAGAGCTGGATGTTCTGTTCTGCAGGGCCTGACTGTGTGTTCCAGGGAAGCCAGAACTGGTCACAATAACGGATCTGAAGAGAAGGGAGAAAGACCTGGTGATAGGATATCCGCGGTGGGTAATGCCGACAGCTTGTGTTTAGGGTTAAGGACGTCCTTTCCTGTCTGCTTAGTGTCGGAACAGCTTTCTTCTGGTCTGTACTCAAAGATAAAAGTAAAAACAGAGTGCTTTTGCCCCAGTGTTTCTGTCCGTTCGGTCAGTAACCAACATAGCATTTGTCACAATGCTTTGCCCTCTCATTTCTTGCATCCAGAATGTGATTCTTGCTAAATTATTTACATGGAAATAGTTTCCTATTTTCACTGTATTTTGCCCACGAAATTTTACTGAACATGGAGACTCAGTTTCCTTACTGAAAAACAGAAATAATGCCTTTCTCCTATAGTTATTGTCATGGATTAGGTGATACTTATAAATAATTTATCATTTTTAAACTATAATGCACTACGCAGATGTTAGTAAACTTTTGAGGAGAACCTCGAGACCATATCAATCATTTCTTACCCTAGAATAGAATTTGAAACCTTTTCTCAAAGTGGAGAAACCTCATTTCCTTTAAGTTCAGATTCAAGGGATTCTCCAAGCCAACTCGGGGTTTCATGCAATGGTCCATTGTCTGGTTTTCCATGTGCATTTGCATATGGTGGCCACCCTCCTCACTGTGCACAACTCACAGGTTTATGAACTTGAGTTTCCTGTCAGTCCTGGACACAGTTTTTCTGTTGAGGTGAATTCTCATGCAGCGTGAATAGGGGTTCCAGCCCTATCTGAGCTTCCCCGGGGCCTCCGTGAGGCACAAGGAAAGGACACTTTCACATATCATGAGAGGGATACTCTTTAAACAAATTTGCCATAAATAAGGTGGCAAGTATCACCGGCCCAAAATGAAGTCAACCTGAGATCCGTCATTTGCTTCTGACCCTGAACCAGAAAGGAACTGAAAAATTGACTAGTTGAACTCCCTGAAACAAATGATGCTTGAATGGTTTCATGCATAATAACTGCCTTTGATGTAAATAGGGCCATCAGTCAGCAGCCATCGCCGCTGTGGGCGAAAACTCCATTGCTACAAGGCCCCTCCTGTGGGGACCAGAGCCCCCAAGAAACGTGCTGTGTGGCACACCCACAGCAAGTCACAGGCCCTGACCAGGGACTGATCCTTCAAGAAGACTCTGAAGAAGCCTCAGAGGAAACTGGTGGGCGGGGACTCCGCATATGTCTATAACAATACTATTACATTTCTAACAATCTTATTGCATTTCTAACAATATCGTTCCATTTTACATTCTAGCTTGGCAGACTCATACAAAAGTAAGTAAGACAGGTGATGCCTTTCAACACTATGTCCAAGATAAAACCAAAAACAGATTCCTCCAGTCCCAGGTCTTTCTGTGCATCGAGTCAGCAGCAATATAAGATTTGTTTCAATGCCTTGTCCTCTCATTCTCTTATGGAGCATGTGATGGACAGAGCAGGGCTCTCATATTCAGGCTGAATCTCTGGACTCACAGCTACTCTGTGGAGAGGACAGCATTGCCAGACAAACAGTGCTCACCGCCTGCTCACAGCAAGTTGGTCTGTGTGGTTGTGCTTTATCTCTTAAAACAAATATATGTTTATATGCTTGCCGTTTGTATGATGAACTTAGCATGAAAATAAAAGGAGATGGATAAGGGTCATTTTCAGACAAGATTTACCTCTAAGGAGTGTAGGAAGCAGCAATTCATTTCATCACCTCTAGCCTGACAAACCAGTGACATTAAAGCAAAGGCATGTCCTAATCGTCACGCGTGTAGCCACTTTTATCCCCCCCATTCCACATTTGTATGCTAATCACGAGAAGCAAAAATAGACTTAGATTGGAAATCAAAGATTGGTTGTATACAGGTAATAGAGTGCTTGAACGCTTTATTTAAAGATAGAAGGCTCTTGAACCAGGCTTTATTATTGAACTAAGACTATCTATCCTTTTTGACACTTTTTAAATTAAGTTCTTCCTCTAATTTATGTTTTTGTCAGCTTTCTTCCCTTACCTAGTTTTAAACTGGCTTTTCCCCCCTCTCTCTGTAAGTAATAAACTACTCCAGAGCAGAGGAAAAAAATTTTAATGACCCTCAAAATTCAGATTAACAAAATGGATCATTTGTATACAGCCATGGAATTATGAATCCTTCTGAAATATCTGTTTGGAAATTTTGCCTGACGCAAAATTTCATTCTCTCTCTCTCTGACATATCTCTGACTTCCCTCTTTTAAAAAAGGCACGGTTATGATCCCTCTTTAGTAAGGTCAGACACTGAAAAGTAAAGGGGGTTGGGGGCCAATGTGGAGGCTCAAGTGAAAACGCACTTTTTTCGTTTGCGTGTAGGTGTTAAGGGAGACAAGCTCCAACAATGCGTCAGCACATCACATAGAAGCTAGTTTGTCCAAGCTGGACTTGCACCCACCACCAGTCCTGCCTGCCTCTTCACTGAATGCTCAATCTGCTTCCTTCTTATTGCTCAGCCAGCCTGCCTCCCAGAATGTTCTGCAGCCCATCTGACTTCCGCAGAGTTCGAGGCAGCATAGGACAAACAGAACAGGGGAGCAGCTGCACGGGGTTGAGCGGCGGCGGCCAGATAATCTACTATGATGTCTGACTGAAAAAAATGAAGGACAGCACAATTTCCCCAACTTAACACAACCCTTGCCTGGAAAACACAAGACAAACTTAACATGCAAATTCTTCCACAGCTTGGCCTCGTTTTTGTTTTAGCCTCGTGCATATAAAAAATAACGAGTGCCATGCTGGGGGAAAGAACTTTCAATCGATGAGATTTGCTAAAGAATGATTAGGGATCAAAAATTAGCTGGAAGAACAATAGTGACTTGCTGGTAATATATTTTTTCCTCAACTGTTACTTGATTTCTCAACAGATATCTTTCACTGAAGTCCGGTTCATTTCTGAAAATGACATGCTTCCACTTTCCCATATGATGGAAGCTAGTTCTTATGCCTCAAGTGCATGTGCTTTCTCTCAGTCCACCTTACCAGTCCTTACACTTTACCAGTCCTCTGAGCCTGGGGGAAGTCCTGTGTCCTCTGCAGAAACCTCAGAAACCACGTACTGTCCCCCAAACAACAGAGGCGCATGTAGCACAGTGAATACAGACCACATACACCCAACCCAGTCAGCCTAGGCTTAAATTCTGACTGTAACTTGCTGGAGGGATGCCCTCTCCACAATTCAGTTTCCCCATCTCCAGAATGGAGCAATAATCGTTTCTGTCTTACCAGGTGGTTATATACATTAGAATAAAATCTGGCGTATAGTAGACACTATAATAATATGTGTTCAATGAACTAAGAACAAGCAATATAATCCACATTAAAAGAATTCAATCCAACAATGATTTATTTAATAACCAAGAGAAATCACAATGTCAGATGCGACAGATAATTCTCCCATGCCTTAAAAAAGGTTGCGATCTAGTACAGGAACTAAGGCAAGTGTGCCAATAAGCATTAAATAAAATAGAATCGATATCAGAAATTATCTAAGCATGAATTTCAAGAGAAAATATCGATAAGGTACAATTAAAATTCAAAATGGTGAAGCAGCAATCAGCTGAGGAAATGCTAAAAGCGGAATAGAGAATGGTGTTTAATATAATTTGTTTGAGAATTACTAACACTTAATAATAAGATAATGCATGAGTCAGACAGATAATGAGACAGAACTGCTATTCCATGAACAGACCCCAATTCGTGTAAGAATCTGTGTGATACAGAAAGCATCACCTTGACTCTACAGGTGTCAGTCTTGGCCCCACGGGCTGATGGTGCCAGACAGCGGGAGCCATGACTACAAGCTGCAGGGTGTGGAGTCACTGCCCAGATCCCAGCTCCCTCCTTTCTAGCTCTGCCATGGTAGAGGAGATGTGTGACAGCCCCTGCGTTTCCCTTCTTCATCTCTAACAGTATGCTGATTACAGTATTACCTCATTGGCTTCTTGCAAGGATTAAATTCAGTAATGCCTATAGAGAAGTTACCACTTGTTCAGGAAGCTTACAATATATGGTATAATCTTTTTGTAGAGCTTTTTTTTTCTTTACAGTTAACTTCTAACCTGTAAATACACACAATGAATTCTAGACAAAGTAAAAAACAATTTATTTATTTATTTATTTATTTATTTATTTATTTATTTATTTTTGAGTCAGAGTCTCACTCTGCTGCCAGGCCAGAGTGCAGTGGCACACTCACGGCTACCACAGCCTCAACATACAGGACTCTGGTGATCCTTCCACCTCATTCTTGCAAGTAGTGGAACGACAAGTGGGTGCCATCACGCCGGGCTAATTTTTTTATTTTTGTAGAGACGAGGTCTCACCAAGTTGCTCAGGCTGGTCTCAAACCCATGGGCTTAGCCAATTCTCTTGCTTCTGCCTTCAAAAGTGCTGGGATTACAGGCGTGAACTGTTGGGCTCGGCAACAAAGTATAATTTTAATGTAGAACTTAAAGCCAGTGTGGAAAAATGTTTGTTCAAGAAGCACTAAGTTTCTATGCATAAAATCAGTGGAAGAAATTATAAACAACACACACACCAAAAAAATAGGTTTGACTTCATAAGATTTAAAAAACTACAGACATCTATATCAAAAGCATACTAAAGTATAAAAGCTATCAATAAAGTGGAAAATATTCATAATGTACATATAATATATGGCCAACTCATAGATTGAAAAAAAACAATATTCTAAACTGATCAGTAAAATGGCAAAAGGTAGAAAATGACAAGTCACACACCAAGAAAGCTAAATGGGCACTTTCTCTAAAACGCCTGCTGTGTATGCCCAGGAAGAGTAGTGATCATTACCAACCAGAAATAAATGTTCTCCCTTTGAGCAAATGAGGGCTGTACACAGAAGTTATTTAAAACTGGGTTTCTCATCTGAAATATAAAATCTTTTCATTCTAGTTGTTTCCCCCAATGACATTCCTTCTATTTCACCCTAATTCTTATCTGGACACAGCAGTCTACTTTGAAATTGACACCAAAGGAAGAAATTCAGACCCTGACTCAGGACTGACCACTAGGGCTTTGTCAGAGTCTTTCCACAGTCCCTTGGCTTCAGCTAGAGGAGGCCTGTCAGGCATGTTTAGGACCTGGCTTGGAAATGGTACATGCCAGTGCTCCATGTATTTTATAGGCCAGAACATAGTTACAGGCTCAAAATGAATGCCAGAAAGGCTGAAAAAAAAAAATCTGTGTGCCCAGGAAGAGGAAATGGGATAGGAGAACATCTAGCTGGTTTCAGTTGTATTATGACATATTCAAAGGATGGACTATTAAGTGACAGTATAAAGTAATGTTTCTGAAAAATATTTGATGACTCGGAAAAAGCATCATCTTATAGTCATGATTCGAAAAAAATTGGATCAGACCATCAGCATCAATCTATTTAAGTAAAGTGTATAAATAGATATGACTAAAAGTTATATATTGAAATATTAAGAATTGTAAATTCTGACTACCTACATTTATTTTTCTACTTCTCTCTCTTTCTCAAATTATGTGCAGCAAGAATGCATGACATTTATTTAAAAAATTTTAAAACGAGTAATAAACTTTCCTTTGAATGTGGAGATTTGAGCCTAGCATTCAACTGCTCCTACTCAATTCTGGAAAACAGAAATGCATGGAGCCATAAGACTATATGAAATTACATCTACATATTTACCACTACCTTTAGACATATTACTTTTGCATCTCATATTTGAGATATTATTTCTACCTCAAATAGATAATTAATAATTGTCTAATTTCCTCTCAATCTTGAAATATTGTTTTGCTGGGTTTTTTTCTCTCAGCACAATGAAGATAATAGTTCTCCTCTCTCTAGCTTCCATTGTTGCTGCTAGAAATTCAGCTGTCAGTCTAATTTCTATTTCTTTGTAAATGATCTCTCTTTTCTAACTGGTCATTCTCTCTTGTGGTCAGAATTTTTATTACTGAATGTAGATTTCTTTGTCTTTTAATTCGTTTTGGAATTGTTGGGTTTCCTGGATTTGGGCTTTGGTATCTTTCAACAATTCAGTAACATTTCCAGCGATTATATTTTGGAATACTGCCTCAACCGAATTCATCTATTTTCTCCCTCTGGGGCTCTAACACGATGGATGGATGGATAGATAGGTAGGTAGATAGATAGATATTCATAGATATACACAAATAATATAATAGACAGATGGATTAATTGATAGATTGATAGATAAGCTTCTCAGTCATTTTATCTCTTAGACATCCTTTCACACTTTCCATTTCTTTGTTTCTCTCTGGGTTGCATTTTAGATAATGATTTTTTAGTCTATCTTCTGTTCATTGACTCAATTCTCGCTTAATTTTGTCAAGTCTGCTCTTTACCTATAATCTTAAACATATTTCAATCACATTTTTATTACTAGTTGTTTCATTTTGCTCTTTTTCATATCTTCAAAGTTGCTTTTAAAATGTGCCCCTTTTTTGTATTTTCAAGTCTCTCCTTTTTTATCTTAAAACATATTACATTTACTTATTTTATATTCGAAATCTGATCATTGCATTTTCTGAGACATATCCGAGTTGATCTTTGTTCTGTTATTTCTATTATTTCCTTTGGAGAATTTAAAATGTGAGTCCATGTGTCTTGCAGAAATTGTTTCAGGTTTATTGGAGTGGCATAGATTTGGAGCAGGTTTTTATTTGCTTTTCTGCCAGTCACCTGAAAGTATTATCAACTTGAGATCACTTTAAACCAAATTCTCAATTTCAGCTTTTCAACTCCAAGAGTGGTATGAACTCAGACCACAAGTGGGTATGAACCTCCACACTGGGTGACGAATACTCATGGAAGTGTATTTTTCCCCCAGTTCAGGGAGTTCTGTTTTAATTTGTGTTTATCTTTCTTGAGGTACAGTCCCTGGAACCCACACATTGCTCTGGGGGGCCTGGCATCAGAGACAGAAGCCCTGGGCCATGGAGCTGGTAGATAACCCGCTTGGGGCACAAGTTGCCTTGACATTTTTTGGATCAACTCTTTGAGGTCCCTGATTTTAAATGGCTTTCAGCCTTCTGTTGGTTCCTTCTGTTTATTTAGCTCAGTGATAAATTTCAAAACACCATTATTTCAGCTTTTTTCAAAAAAGGGTTTCCATTGGGAGGGTGTGTAAGTTGGTTCTGCTACCATGCTGCCAAACGCAGAAGGGCTTGTCTCCATTTGTAATCTCTTACTTATTACGCTGGGTAGTGAGGCAATGGCTGTTTGTTCTATTACCACACAGATTTTTGTGTATTCAAACATGCATAAAAACATAAAGAAAAGCAAACATTAAGTTGCAAAAGATAGAAAAAAAATCAATAAAAGTAGATGGAAAAGGTGACTAAATGTTTAACATGTTAAGTAATTACATATGGATATGATAAGCATATTTAACTTCTTTTTTGTTGTTGTTTAGCTGTTGTTTTCCCCCAAAATCTGTGAGATAGACTAGGGCTTGGCAAATTATGAGCTGTGGGCCAAATCCTGCTCACCACCTGTTTTTGTATGATACTTGAGTTAAAATGGTTTTTACATTTTTAAATAGTTGGGGAGGGGGGAAAAGTGAAGAATAACATTTCGTGACACATGAAACTACATGAAATTCAAATATTCAAATTTCAGTGTTTATAATAAAGTTCTATTGGAACCCAGCCACACTCGTTCACTTTGTCCTGTCCTTGGCTGCTTTCATGCTAGAAGAACAGGGTTGAATAGTTCTAACAGAGACCGTATGCCCCCCAAAGTCTGCTGGCCTTTTAAAGAAAATTGTGCTGACTCCTGAAACAAACAAACCTTTAACAGAATTGCCAGAATGAGAAATGTGGAAGAATAAAAAAGTGGAGTTATACAACAATCCACGTTTTAAAAAGAAATATAGCCACAAATACTGAAGAGATTTTACATACTGCCACTCTCTTTGAAAGCAAATTTGGAAATATCAATGAAACAAATTATTTTCTGAGAAAATGTACATTATGAAAATGTTATCAGGAAGAGGTAGAATGTTTGAATAGATCACCAACAATGGAGGAAACGTTTAAAATTGTCATAGAGATATGGAGATATACCTCCTTTCCTTCAAAATACCCATATGTGCTAATGTTTTTATAAGCAGGCTACTTAAAATCAAATAATTTTTATTACATTTTACTCTCTTAAAACATAAATCAGAAAATAAATCAGAAAAAATATCTTCAATTTATTTTCCAAGATTAGTATAACCATGATAAAAATACAAAAAATATATCACAATAGATGATACCAAATTACTGAAAAATATCAAATTAAATCTAACCATATAATTAAAGAATGATGTGATACAAAAAGTACTATCTCTTCTAGAAATGCAAAAAGGTTTCAATATTAAGATATTTATTAATGTATCTGGTTATGTTACTAAGTCACAGAGGAAAAGTCAAGTCATCATCTCAATATGTGGCAAAAATACGTTTGATAATGTTCAACATTCATTCTTGACACAAAGTAAGTAAAATAAGAATTGATATTTATTCCTCACATGATATAGGAAAGTCTATCTCAAACCAACTTTCAACATTCACACCAAGTGAAACACTAGAAACATTTCTAATTAAGTCAGGAAAGATGTATGGTCCTCACATTATTCAACATTTTCCTGAAAGTGCAGCTCAACGGAATCATAGAAAATTAGTGGAATATCCATCGCTATTTGCAGATGTTATGATCTGTTTGGAAAATCTAAGAAAAGCAATTGAAAAATGAGGTAACATAGTATGCCCACCTGCCTTCTATCCTTTCTTCCATCCTTCCCCCTTTTCTTCCTTTCTTCCAGCCTGGCACTAGATGCCAGAGCCCAAGAGAGTGAAGGAGGCATCTGAGCAAGGAGGTGGTGTGGGCACACCCTGGCAAAGCAACTGGAGCTCAGACCAGGTGAAGGTGGTGCCCACGCGGTACAGCAATCAGGGAGGACTGGCATGGGATGTCAGAGCCCCCGTGGGGTGGAGACGGATTTCCACAGAGGGGCTGCTGTGGCCTAGCAAGGATCGCCAAGCCTGTGAAGAACGTCCGCACAGCCGGGAATCACATGATGCTAGAATGATTTTGAAGTGAGGGGTGGAAGGTAGAAGCAGTGGCAGGGGTTGGCTAATAAAAGGATCTTACATGAATAAGAAATTATGTTGAGGACATTCAAAGTCATGTCTCCCACTGTCAGAGAAGGGAGCTACAACTGTGGAAAGATAGAAAATTAAAATAAGTCCTAAGGTGCTGGACTGGAACAGGAGGTGCAGCATGTGAATCGTGGTTTTTAGTAGATATATAAATCAACAGATATAGAAATAGATTTCAGTAGAATGTGCATGTCTGTACTTATGAGGGCATGCATATTTGTTTATACAGAACTATATTTCCTCATATGATCCCTAAGAGCGTTTGCAGACAGCAACACCTCCATAGGAATGGGCACACCGGGCACCCAGATCTTGGTTAGGAACTGGGACTCCCCAGGGAAGTGGCTGAATCCAAGGCTGGGGCAAGAGCAACAAGGTACAAAGTGGACCTAAACATTGTTGCATCAAAAATCACAGGACTATGTCAAAAGGACGTGGACCCAGCTTCAAGAAATTCTCCTGCTAGCCATGTCTGGGACAATTTGAGCACCCACATAAATAATGATAGTAACACAGAACTCCTTGAATAATAAAAACTATATGGATATAAAAATACAAATAAATAACTAGAGAAAACAATCTCTTCCTTAGAGTAGAATACCAACAATTATATGTTGAATAAATGATGCCCTTAGAAAAGTAACTATTTGCACTGTAAGAGTCCTGTGGAGGTGATGTTCATTTATAACAGGATGTAACCTCTAAGACACAATGTATTTGTGTTTGTTTGTTTTAATGTATTCTTTAGCATGTTTTAAAATATAACCTTTATCTTCCAGATCTTAAGACTTTTGCTCTCTTCAACAACTTAAGAGACTATTAAGGAGTCGTCTTCCTGAAAGCTATTTTGATGTCCACTGTTTTTTTTTTTTTCTCTTTTAATTTTTACTTTTAAATTGTGGGGTACAATTCAGGGTTAGGTCTACAAATATTCATTGTGCAGTTACCCTTATTGATGAGGTGTGCCCCCTCTTCCCCATACCCCCCTCTGCAGTTTCCTGCTACTTTCTTTCTTTCTTTTTTTTTGAGTTGGAGTCTCACTCTGTCACCCAGACTGGAGTGCAGTGGCCGCTCCCAGCCACCGCAGCCTCGACCTGCTGGGCTCCGGCGATCCTTCCGCCTCAGCCTTCCAAGTAGCCGGAATTACAGACATGCGCTACCACGCCCGGCTGATTTTTCTATTTATTGTAGAGATGAGGTCTTGCTGTCCAGGCGAGTCTCAAACCCATGGGCTCAGGCAATCCACTCACCTCAGCCTCCTAAAGGCGGGGGATTACAGGTTGAGCCACCAAGCCCAGCTTCCGGCTACTTTCAATCCTTTCCTTATGGTAATATGGTAGTTGTTCAAGGTCCACTTATGAGTGAGAACATGTGGTACTCAGCACTTTGTTTCTGTGAGAGATTACTCAGTATTATAGACTCTAATTCCATCCAGGTGCCTGCGAAATTCATGATTTTGTTCTTCTTTATGGCTGCATAGATATCCACTGTTTTTAAAAAAGTTCTCCAACATTGTGGTTTTTAATAATTAAAGTAAATCTTGTGAGCTCTGCCCCTATATTCTAAAACCTTTAAAATAAAATGTAATAATCATGTTTTAAAAGGAAGAAGCATGACCCTTTATAATTATAATAGTAATAACTAAGCCAGGAAGCATCAATGGACATGAAAAACTAATAGGTAAAAGTTTGATGAGAAACTTTCTTACCTAGTCTCAAAGAGCATCTATCTCCAAAAAATAATTTATTATAAAGAAAAAAGTAGCTATTATAGATAAATCTGGGAGATGTTACTTTGTATTAGTTTTCTAGAGCTGCCATAACAGATTACCATAAACTTGTGGCTTGAAACCACACAAGTGTTTTCTCTTACAGCCCTGGAAGCCAAATTGCATAGTCAAGGATTCAGCACGTCCATCCCCACTCTGAAGGCTCTAGGGGAGAATGCTTCCTTGCCACTTCTAGCTTTTGGTCCTTGGGGTCCCTTCAGTTGTAGATGGTCCACTCCAATCTTCCCCTCCATTATAATGTGAACTTCTTCCCTCTGTATATATGTCTTCAAGTCCTCCTAAAGGCCTCATCTCCTAATACCATCATCTTAAGAGCTATTCTCTCTCTTCCTAGAAGGACATCAGCCATTGGATTTAGGGCCAACTCTAATCCAGTGTGATCTCATCTTCATTTGATTACATTTGCAAAGACCTTTTTTCCGTGTGTGTGTGTGTGTGTGTGTGTGTGTGTGTGTGTGTGTGTGTATGACCATACTCAAAGTGTCAGGGTTAAAACTTCAACATATCTTTTGGGATGAAATAATTCAACACAACTTAATCAAGAAGTCAAAGCGGACATCTATAATGGGATAAATAAAAATTATACATCATTTGATGAGATGCAATGGGATTACAGCATCACTTCTGTGATGTTCCTGCCAAAGATCCACAAAAATGCAACCATGAAGAAACTCAAATTCATACTGACAGACATTCTATAAAATGATCTATAATATTCAGAGGTATCAAGGTCATGAAAATTAAGGAAAATCTTAGAAATTATTCTAGATTGAAGAAGTTTGAAAGGACAAGATACCAAATGCAATTCTTCATCTTGGACTAAATCATTTTCTTACAACAGACATTACTGGGACAATTGACAGCACTTGAATGGAGTCTCTGAATTGCATGATGGATCATTTATAGGAAACCCCAGAGGTTGATTCCATGATTTTGATTGTAATTCACTATATTGTGATTATGTTCCTGCTTTCAAGAATTATAAAAGTACTTGATGGTGATGAGGCATCATGTTGACAACTGACTCCAAAATAGTTCTAGAAAAATAATGTCCTTTGTATTATTTATGTATGTTTTCTGTAAGCTTAAAATTATTTCAAAATAATAATCACTCTAGCATAAAAAATAAAAATAACTAAGAGATGTGAAATAAACTTAGTTAAATGAAGAAAGATACTATGTTCCTAGATGGGAAAAATATATATATTTAAAAGAAAATTCCAACTAAAATGATAAAAGGATTTTGGGGGAGTAAATCTGAAAACATCAGTGTGTAAGTATACACACATATACATATACACACACATATCTGTAATTCTTAGGTAAAAAAAATAATGGGAAGAAACTTTACATCTCATAATTAAAATATATCATTAATTTAAGCAGTCAGGTACATTTTTTTAAAGTTGCTTGAATCCAGAAATACTAATTCTAGAAATTCATCTGAAATCATTTTATGTCACTTAAGAAAGATATATACCAAAAAGAAGATCATCAAAATGATATTATGTCAACACTTGCAAGCAAGTTAAATGAACAACTATATCCATAGTGTTGGCATTAGGATGATTTTCTTTGTTCTGCTTTAATTTAGTCCATTTGGGATGCTATGACAAAGTACCATAAACTGAGTAGTTTAGACCACAGAAATTTATTTCTCACCGTTCAGGAGTCTAGGAAGTCCAAGACAAAGTGCTGCACTATTTGGTGTCTGGTGACATTTGGTGTCCCTTCCCTGTTCCTGTCTATAGCTGTCTTGCTACTGTCCTTCCATGAAGAAAAAGGAAATTAATCTCTCTGGGGTCTTTTTAATAAGGACACTAATTCTTTCATAAGGGTTGCAGCCCCATGGCCTAATCACCTCTTAAAGGCCTCATCTCCTAATACCATCACATTAAGAGCTAGAATTTCAATATATGAATTTCAGGAGGCACACACACATTCAGTCTATAGCATGCATTATTTGTTTTTACTGTGTTCTCCTTAATGACTGAATAAGTAATACTTATGAACATATGTCATTAAAAAATTTTAAAGTATGTCATTGTACTAAAATGTTGAGAGATTGTTTATTTTATAAATAATAGCTTGAATAGTGGCAGGACATTTTAGGGCATGGCTCCTAAGTAGTCCCTAGTCCAAACTAGTGCAAAAAATAAAATGTGTTGAGTAATGCCTAAGTGATATGGCTAGAAAATGACTTATACCAAAGTATATGTGGGCATTTTACACAGTAGATAATGCCCACCTTTTGGAAAATGTTTTTGACTTTGACTTTCTGGGAAGACTTGCTCAGTTTTCCTCCCAACTCAGTGACCTTTGCTGCTTCTTATTCTCATGTGCTAGTTTCTCCTCATCAATTTCATGTGCACCTGTTGAGTGCATGAAAGCTCACCCATTGGACTCCTCATTTCTTTCCTCATGATCATCCCTGTATTCATATCATTGAGCTTCATGGCTTTAAATATGATTTTCTGGGTTCATGACTCTGAAAGGTATAGCTCCAGTTTGGACCTCTCCTCAGAACTCCAGGCTATTAACTTGCCTATTTACACTTCCTTTTAGATGTGAAATAGGCATCTCAATGTCAAATTCTCATCTTCCCTTTCACCATAGTTGCCCAATTTTCCCATCCCAGTTAATGACAACTCATTCTTCCAGATGCTTAATACAGAAATGTAGACACCACCCCAACCTCTGTTTCTCCGCTTACTCCCCACATCCAAATCATTAGCAAACCCTCTAGGCTGATTTTCAGAAATCTCTTTCGAGATTTCTCACCACTTCCACAATGCCTGCCTACCATTTTGTTGCAAGCACCATGACCTCTTGGATTATTGCAAGTGTCTCCTAATGGAACTCTTCACCTACACCATTGCTTTTTTAAAAAATATATATATTTCATTTTAAAGTTGTGGGGTACAGTTAAGGGTTAGGTATACAAATATTCATTGTGCAGGTCCCCTTGTTGATGAGGTGTGCCCCCCTTTACCCAGACAGATATTGATTACCATTGATCCCACCTCCCTTCCCCTCCCTGCCCCCCACCCCGATAGTTTCCTGCCACTATCAATATTTTTCTTATAGTATTAGGTAGTTGTTCAAGGTTCGCTTATGAGTGAGAACATGTGATGCTCAGATCTTTGTTTCTGTGAGCGATCATTCAGTATTAAAAACTCTAATTTCATCCAGGTTGCTGCAAAATTCATGATTTTTTTTATGGCTGCGTAATATTCCATTGTGTATATGTACCACATTTTTTCAATTCAGTCCTCTTTTGATGGACAGCATGGTTGGTTCCATGATCTTGCTATTGTGACCAATGCTGCGATAAACACGCATGTGCAGGTATCTTTTTTATAGCATGATTTGAGTTCTTCAGGGTATATTCCCAGTAGGGGGATCTTCTCAAGCTAGCTAGAGTGTATTTTTTTAAAAGCGTTTATCAGATAAATCACTCCACAAATCCTTCAGAGCCTCTCTACATCTCTCAAAGGGAAGACTTTATCCTTCCAATGGCCTCAAGGCCATGGATGCAATGGCTTTCCACAGCCTGTCTGATGTCCTTGCCGCATTCCACATCAGGCGGCACGGTTGACTGTTCCCTGGCCCAAAATGCTCTTCCCTACATCTGTGATGCTCATTCCCTCATCTCCTTCAAGTCTTTGCTCCAATGTCATTTTTTTTTCAGTGAAGCCCATTCTGGTCATCGTAACTAAAATGTTAACCTAGCACCTCTTGACCCTGAACTACAGGTTCTCCATACAATGACCATGGTCTAGCATGCTTCATAATTCCTTGGTTGATGAGGCTTATTTTCTGGACACTTTGCTGCAATGCACATTCCTCAAGCAGATGTTCTTGACCATGGAATGACCACGTCTATTGTGTTCACTGATATGTACAGCAGGGATGGCGTAGAGGAGGTGTGCAGAGAGTTTGTTGGAGAAATGAATTCGTGAAAAATAAATATTGTGAAGGGCATTGTGTGTCAAGGTGAGGAGCAGATTCTAAATTTGGTATTATAAGGGCAAAGGAAAGATCCATGCAACATTTTAAAAAAATATGATAAGTCGAATACTAGGCAGATTTATCTGGTAACAATTTGAAGAATAAAGTATGGTAGAAAAAAAGAGTCAGGATCCTTGTTGGAACACAGCAGCCAAGGAGAGAAGAAAAAAAGGCCTGAAAGAGTTCAGCAGGGGTAGGAGTGGAGGCCCGGGGCCCTGAGGACCCCAGACCTGATTTAATTTCTTGTATATTATAGAAGATGAGAAGGAGATAGAAATCAAGTCTCTTCCCCAGATTTTGATGGTGAGTGATATGGACGGTGATGCAGGAACACATGGAGTTCAATGAGAAAGTTGGTGGGACAGGGAATTCAAAGTGTCATTCTGGATTAAGAGCTCTAGGGAGCAGGTGGGAAACTCAAACCAACACTATAGAAGGCAGCTGAAAAGGAGGCCCCCGAGCTCAGGAACCAGCTCATGTTGGAGCGATGAAATGAGAGTCATAGAGGTATAGATGGGAGCTTTAGGAGTAAGCAGGAGTTTTATGGAAGGCAAATGTATACCAAGCAGATGTTCTTGACCATGGAATGACAGCTATTGACAAGAACAAAACAGACAAACACAAAATTTGGGAAACAAAGCTGAGTTCTTAAATTTTCTTCTTCTAGACAGTCATGTAAAAGGGAGTTTAGAGTGCTAGAAAGATCATTGCAACTTTTTTTAGTAATCCACAGGGCATACGTTCCAAGACCTATAGAGGATGCCTGAACCCACAGTTAGTACTGAACGCTATATGTATACACTATGTTTTTTTCGATACATACACACCTATGATAAAATTTAATCTATAAATTAGGCACAGTGAGAGATTAACAACAACAGATAATAAAACAGGTCACTTATAATAGTACGCCAGTATCACTACTCTTATGTTTTGAGGCTAATATTTAGCAAAACAAGGGTGACTTGAATACAGCACTGAGATTCTTTGACAGCCCATCAGTTAACTGAGACAGTCAACAAGTGACAAATGGATGGTAAGTGTCTACAGTGCAGATCTGCTGGACAAAGGGAGGATTCACATTCTGGACGGGAAAGGGCAGGGTGGCGCAAGACTTCATCATACTACTCAGAATGATGTGCAATTTAAAACTCATGAATCATTTATTTCTGGAATTTATTATTTAGTATTTCGGGACCTCAGTTGACCGCAGGTAACTGAACTCAATGACTGACAAATGGCGCACAAAGGGGGAATATTATATTTGGAACATTTACACTATAGTAGATATATTATTAAGTTTATAAATATTTAATATTTGTCATCATTAGATTGAGCATATGTTGTAGTCCAACATTTATTTGAAATGTAAAGTAGGGTCTGAATGTTTCTCAGGCACAACTTTCAAACTGAGGTTTTGGCTGTAAGACAGAAAGATTCAGCGAGATGTGGTGATGGGGACATGGAGTCTCAGCTACTAAGGAGGTTGAGACAGGAGGATTGCTGGAGCCCGGGAGTTCAAGACCACAGTGAGCTATGATTGCACCACTGTACCCCAGTTTGGGTGCTAGAGAAAGATCCCATTTCTTAAAAAAAAAATTAAGACATGTACTGCTAGAGTTCTGACTTAAGAAGAAAATATACTAGAGGTGATTCTGAAGCAAAAGTTATATAAAATTTCCAGTGTCCATAAATGATCCCCTGAGTTAAGTTCTTTGAATTAGCCCAAATTCCAAACTTCAAAATTTGACCATGCTAATGAGATCCTGAGGGGAAAGCAGTGAACAAAACTCAGTCTTTTTAATGATTAGAGGATTTCTGCCATCTTCATCATACTTTTGGGTAACCTGCCAAATTTCATGTTAAAAAATAATCCTTAGTAACTAGGGAGCCCAGAAAATCATATGTACATTTCATATCATAATAATATTCACTATTAGAAGTCCACATTTTTATTTTTTAGATTTTTTTTCCCTCACCCATTGCATAAATTTAGTTTTAATAACTGTACTTTTCTGAATGATAAAAGCAATAAGTGGACATTTGTGAAAATTTTTAAAAGTAAGAAAATCACCTCTGAACCTTCAACCAAGTTGTTGCTGTTAAGATTTGGTTTTGATTGTAATAATTTACTTAGCTGTTAAGGTTTTGACGTGGCCTTTCAATTTTTTTCTTATGTATTAATGTGTGTGCAATATCCGGATACACAGTTTTTTCCACACTGTGTATATGTTTCAGCATCTTTTCACTTGTAGTAGCTTAAGCAATCCCGTTCCTGAAACACTTTCCAAGAATCATTTATTGGTTGGATAATATCTTTTTCATGTTAGGTTATTGCATGACAATATCTTACATAACTTGATTGACTACGCTCAAATGTTGGACATTCTGATATTTTTCACAGAAAGGGCAAATCAAGTTTTCGTGCATAAAATGAAGCGAAGAGAGTAGAAAACAGATGCTTGGGTAGCCTGAAGGTTTTCATTCTGAAGTAGAGGTATAAAATGTTTTTTAAAGAAAATTTAAGAGACTTTTGTTTACTCCCTAATTCCTGCCAATGACATAACTTGAAACAATGCTGAAGGTCGTAGGAACTTTGCCAGGAAGACTCAGGAATAAATGAGCGTGTGTGAAACTCTCCTTTACATTTTTAGACATATTTTTACAAAAAAAAGTCTGCGCTTCCACACCAAGACTGGTCCAGGGGCACAACAAAACCAAGGCCAACCGCCACATGGGCGGTAAGTGAAAGCACCCGGACACTGAGCTATACTACTCTCACCATTTTTATAATACAAATGAAAGGATATTATTTGCATTTTATGCTTTGTAGACCATTTTGCTATAGATTTTCTCACTTAATTTCCAAAATAACTCTGTGATGTTGACAGTATCATTACGTTATTTCACATTTGATAAATGTGGGCTCAGGTGGGCTGGCCAATTCTTCTTCAGGCTCGTATAGCCAGAAATAACTAGAGCCATGGCTCAAAGACTGGCTTCCCCACACCTCTGCAACGTTCTCTCTACTATACTCCTTCAAAGAAAAAAAAACGTTTGATTATTAGAGGCTCTCAAGAAGAAGAAATATGTCTCAGAAACTTCTTGAATTCCACTGCAGTGTATTAGTCATAGCCCCATCCTGAAAGGAGAGCTGTAGCCAGGGGAGTGGGTGACTTTGGCCAGTGTTTCTGAACAAGGCAGAGGACAAGAGCCTCTGGGAACCAATTTGTACTCCCCACTCCATGCAGAAGAGTCAGGGGTGATGCTGCAGAGACAGCCAGCTCTCGGGCCACACTCTCCACGTTTCTTGTCCAGACACCTTTGCAGGCTCAGAGGTATTGAGATAGTCGCCTAATATATGTAAAAGCCAAGGCTTTAACTAAGTGTTGCAAGCACTCACTGTGGCATGTAGATGTGGATATTCTATTTTTACAAATATTAGCTAAGTGCCTACTGTGGACCAGTCACCTTAGTAGACACTGGGGAAGCTGAGGGGAAAAACAAAGCCTTGTTTTCTTTCTAGTGAGCAATAAGGATATAGTAAGACCTAACATAAGGGTTGGCACCGATAGGCTTGATGAGGAAACAAAGTAAGTGCCAAGGAAGGGAAGGGAGGTGGGTGGCAGTGGTTACTCCAGGTGGGATAGTCTGTTATGTGTTCCTTTTAATTGTGCTAGATGCAAATTAAAACTACACTGAGATACCACCTAACTCCAGTCAGAATGGCTGTCATTAGTAACTCAAAAAATTACAGATGCTGGAGAGGATGTGTCAAAAAGGGAACACTTCTGCACTGTTGGTGGGAGTGCAAACTAATTCAGCCTCTGTGGAAATCAGATGGCGATTCCTAAAAGTTCTAAAAATCGACCTTCCACATGACCCCGCAATCCCCCTACTAGGAATATACCCGGAAGAGCTCAGGTTACTCTATGAAAAAGATACTTGCACACGTATGTTTATGGCAGCATTGTTCACAATAGCAAGAACGTGGAACCAATCATGCTGCCCATCAGAAGAGGACCGGATTAAAAAAATGTGGTACACATACACAATGGAATACTACACAACCATAAAGAAGAACAAAATCATGAACTTCGCAGCAACCTGGATGGAATTAGAGTTTATAATACTGAGCGATCTCTCACAGAAACAAAGATCTGAGCATCACATGTTCTCACTCATAAGTGGACCTTGAGCAACTACCATATTACTATAAGGAAAGGATTAAAAGTGGCGGGAAACTGGGGGGAGGGGGTGGAGGGAGTGGAGAGGTGGGACTGACAGTAGTCGATATCTGCCTGGGGAAGGGGGAGGTGCACACCTCATCGATAAGGGTACCTGCACGGTGAATATTTTTATACCTAGTCCTGAGTTGTACCCCACAATTTTAAGTTAAAAAAAAAGAAATATAAAAAATGATAAAATGTGAGTGTCACTACTTAGTACAAGACTAAAATTTCTTTGTTTTAAGCAGTGAGATTATTTAAGCAACAATATTGATAAAATGTAGTACCCAAATAGTAGACATGTAGGGCTGAGGGTGAGAAAAGCTTTATGACACCATCTGCTTCATGCTCTTACCTGCAAATACCTGCAGCTAAGCCCACCACGACCTACTCAGATTCAGGGCAGGATGGATTCCATGGTCAGCAGCTCAAACGATTTGACTTTCTCCACCCAGTATAGAAACAGAAGCCTTGAATATAAAGAACTGGGTGACGTGAATACCATTCTTTTTCGACCTGCCCGCGTTTTACATTTTGTGCATAATGTATACCGTGCGTGGGGATAGTGGAAAGACAGAAATCAAGAAGTGCACATTTCGCATCCTGAATTCAAAGAGATCATCGGTCTGGTTGTTTAGTCATTCAAAGCCTTTCTTAGTGTTTAATCCACATATATTTTCCATCCTACATTTGTGACATGTCCCATACCTGTGGCACTTGCAATGCTTAAAATATAGATTAGAGAGAGAACGAGAGATCTCATTTTTCTTTCCTTCAGTTTAATGGGAGTGGTGATGGCCTGGCAATTATGCATCTCGGTTGCTGTAGATGTCATCAGTGTCAGGAACAGACAGACAGATAAAGAAACGAGTGGGCTCTGTGCCACATCTGTCTGAGATAATAGAGCAGTAACAGTTGCACAACTAAGATCGTCCACACACCTACACACATGCATGATTAACATAATTGACACTATGTAACTGTTATGTATTTTATTCTCCCTAATTGAAGGCTGCTCAATATTTCCACCATAAGTCTTGTTTCTATGACACAGCTTCTATTTTGTTTTGAATTGGAATTATACCTCAATTGCAAGCAAGAAATGTAGACAGGAGTTGTTTGATTGGGTCATTCTGAGCTTTGTTTTATAGAAAAAAACTACTGAAGAAAGAAATCTAGGGGGAAAATAGAGGGAATTTTGAAATGTCAACCCACTTTTTTTAACATCCCATACTGTCTATCCTTCCCAGCTTTCTCTTCCTCTCTTTCTCTTCATGTGGCCTCCAATTTAACCAGAGATAGGCAGGTGGGCTTCCTAGGATATGACAAGAAATTTGAGTTTCATTCCAGGTGCAGCAGGGAGTCTTGGGAGCCAGGAGCAGGTGAGTAATGTGACCTGAGTCACACTTTAAAAAGCCCCAACTGCTCTGTACAGAACGGGCAAGTGGAATGGGTGTAGGCCAGGAGCCATCAGGAAAACTAAGGCAGAGTCGCCAGGAATGTAATGGACTGGGGTTGCGGGGTGGGTGCAGGGTCAATCAGCCAGCTTCAAGACATATTTTGGAGCTAGCATCAGACTTGATATGGAGGCAACAGAAAGGTCCTAGAGCCTCCCCAAAGCAAATGGTTGAACAATGAGGGCTGGGGAAGAAGCAGACAGGGGAGGGGTGCATTGTCAAAATTCTCTTTTGGACAGCTTCTGTTGGAAATGCTTATCAGACCCTCAGGCAGCTGGATATTCGCATGGGGCTCAGTGAAGGGGATCAAGCAGAGCTGGACATTATATGACATCTCTTCCCAGCTCCTCTCGTTATTTTCTCTCCCTTAAACTTTAAAAGACTTTACAGCTTTAATGCTGCTGTGACCTAAAGCCTAACGATATATCCTTGCTCTTGGTGCTCCCTGAGACCCCTGATGAGCTGTGCTTCATACTGGCTGCTCTCTCCCATCCAGCCTATGACATTTCTCCCCTCTACAGTTCTATTATTCAAAGCACGAGTGAACTGCCCCACTCCTAGGCTTGAGGAAAGGCATCTAGCACAATCTGGAAATATGAAAGCACCGCATACCATCAACATGGAGCAACTGCGCAAAAAGCAAGCTCACAGAAACAATGTTTTGTGTATGAGCTTATCGCTTGTGTATGTTCACATGCTCCTTTGCATTTGCCTCTCCTAGGATCTCACACGGTAGGTTTCAGGTCATTATCTGATCTTTACTACTCAGGAAACTAGTAGAGAGATATTTGATAACTTCTCCAAATCAGACAGCTAGGCAGTTGCCAAGACAGTTCTGCCTGTCTTTCTTCTTCAAACCTGTGTTCTATCCATGTCCAGTCCACTGGGGGTCTTGAGTAGTCAACCCACTCCCTGAGGCTGGGGCCGCAGGGACAGGGAAGGTGGCATCCGTGACCCTTTCAGAAAGAACGTACCATCCATTCTGGGCAAGCATGGCAGTGAGCAAGCTACCTCCAGCAACTCATGCCTTTAGAATGCCACATGCTTTGACAGGAATCTCCATAAACCCACTACCACCACCTCAGCTGAGAGAAAAGCATCAAAAACAATTTTATACTCAGAGAAGAGGAACAAGGGGATGGCAGAGATTAGCAACACTCTTGAGGATCTCAAGGATGCAGTGTGGTGTTCCCAATCATATCTCTGTTTGATTCACCAGTATGGATGCTGCTGAAACCAGATCAGTGCAGGAAAATGGTTGGAGATGTATCTTTAAGAGAGCAGATCAATACGGCCTCAGCCACATGGCATTGATGTAATGGGTGCATTCGTCTCTGTCCCAACGGGAAAAGAAGACCAGAAACGTGGAATATGAGATGTACAAGCAATATTCATTTAGTGCGGCTGCTTCAGCCCAAAATGCCTGGTGATGAGAAAGGAACCCAGCTTTGAATGGAACTTGAGGAAGAACACAGTTCTGTGGAAGATCAGGCTGGAGGGCCAGCAGTCTTGCAGGTTCAGCCACAGGAGCTGTAAATCCTATGATGGTGGAGATGTCAGTGGTGAAAAAAAGAGATGCAGTGTGGCGTGGTTTTTTAAAATTTTTCTTATAAGGATGTGGGGTACAATTCAGGGTTATGTATACAAACATTGATCATGCAGGTACCCTTATTGATGAGGTATGCCCCTTCCTCCCCTAGCAGTTTCCCTCAACTGCCAATCCCATCCCCCTCCCCTGACAGTTTCTCACTAATGCCAATCGCTTTCTTTTAGCATTATAATTGTTCAAGGTCTGCTTATGAGTGAGAACATATGGAACCCTGTTCTTGTTTTTGTGATAAATCACTGAGTATGATTGACTCCAAATCCATCCCAGTTGCTGCAAAGTGCATACATTTGTCCTTCTTTATGGCTGAGCACTATTCCATTGTGCATATGTGCCACATTTTTTTAATCCAGTCCAGCTACGATGGGAAACATGGTTCATTCCATGTTTTTGCTATTGCGAATAGAGCTGCAACAAATATATGTGTGCAGGTATCTTTTTTGTAGAATAATTTGGGTTCCTCCAGGTATATTCCCAACAGGGGAATTGCTGGGTCATAGGGAAGGTCCATTTCTAGTTCTTTCAGAAACAGTGTGGTGTTTATGTCCAACTCCAGGGAGGAAACACGGTGTCAGTTCCTGGGTTTCTGAAACAAGGACATGCTGTCTGCAACGGAAAACTTTATGCATGCCAAAAAAAACCAGCTACTTATATGTTACGCCAGACCTTGACAGAGGTCCCAATGACTAAGGGACCCCAAGTATCTGTGTGTCCCGAACGGTCCATCCGGAGCCAGTTCCGTGAAGATTGACCCTGAACAAGACCTGAGGGTACAGGTAAGCTGCATGAGCAGGTATCTCAAAGCCATGTCATCCAGGGTTCCTCTCCCAGGTTGTACTCATGGTTACATGGGGTGCAGCTGAAAGACACCCTCTCAAGGAAGGAAACATCCCAACTTTTTAAATGCATTGTGGCAGAATTATTATTTCATAATTGTATAATTGGGGCAGGAAGAAATGTGTGTGATTCTGTCTACCTGGGCACCTCCTATCTTGCCCAGCCATGACTGTGAAGAGAGAATGCAGTGTGGCCATCCTGGCTTGAGAAACGTGAGATTACAAGGGGCTCAGATGCCTAAGGAGGGAGAGTTGGGGTCACACCGCTGGGTAAGCCACTGAGGTTGGCAGGGTTGATCACTGAGGCTCAGAAGAATTTAGAATGGATCGTTGCTGCCCCAAGGCCAACTGCAGCAATGGGAGATGGGTTTCCTTCCACTGATCCCCAGTCTTGGAAGTTTCTGCCCAGACAGAGAGGCCACCAGGACCCCAAGGGGGTGCTCCCCGTCCATGCAGGGAGAATTGGAGACACAGGATACTAGGGTGGTGATGGCCACAAGGTGCATTGCTCAATGGCCAACTGAGGAAAGAGCATTGTTTCTGCCACAGGAGTGTTGTCAGCTGACAGCACCACTGGGACTGACCACAGGACCCACCTTTGTTCTCCAACCAACACCAGACTCTTCCCTGGCAGCCATGGCTGATGACTGTAGTGCCCTGACAGTCCCAGGGCCCACCATTCCAGCCTAACTCTGCCAATGGCAATCCTTGCTCCAAGCTCCCATGGGGTGGCCAAGGATCGCATTGTGATCTGAGGCTCTTCTGCTCTGTCCTGCTTGCTCACCCTTTTTTCTTTCACTGACCTCAACACCCAGCAAACCTCTTGCACTCCTAACTCAGCACCAGCTCCAGAAGACCACCACAGCATAGCATCGGCCTCCAGACCACAGACACAGGACTGGGTGTGGGTGGATGGATCGGGATACAGATCGGGAGAATATGACATCCTTTAAAGGACCCAACAGACCGAGCCCCTTGGATCTGCAAGGAATTTTCTGTGCCAGCTACAGGGCATGTAACATCCGAGGTGTCTCACAGCCTCGGCTCCCTGAAAGAAGTATTGCCACTGCCTCTGACAGTAATCAAAAGCACTGGCCTGAGAGTCTGCTTAACTTGTCCACTCCAGGGCAGAGAAAATTAATAGCAGGTTTTGCTTCGGGTCCCAATTCTGTGTGAACCACCACTTGTAACCCAGCTTCTCTTCTCTCTTCTGCCAATGATCCTCTTTGCAGTGTACTGAACGTTAGGCCCTAAAGCAGTCGGAGTTAACCACGGCCTTCATCATTCTCCCAGCTCATCTTCTCCTAGAATCCAGCTGGAGCCCAAGAGGCCCAGTCTTCGCCTTCTTTATGCCATTGGCGCCTTCCCTCCCACTTGTTGTGAGACTGCCTGGGTCCTCCCTCCAGGTCCCCAGAGCAGCAGGGATTCGCACAGAGTTGCCTGATGGAGAGAATCCTGCCCTGACAAAGCCAGCCAGCCTTGATTCTGAAACAGGTAGGGTCTTCGTGTTACAGACCTCATTTTCTCAATAGGGGGCAGAGAGGGCCAGGGAGGAGGGGCATGGATCCTGGCCACCACTGAATACAGTGTAGCTTCGAACCACTCTTCATAAAACTGAAATGCCAGCAGGGAGGCTCCATCTTAAAGAGACACATCTTCTTTCAGATCCGGCCAATGCTCTGACCCTACATTGTTTATCTAGAGGTAAAATCAACAGCAACAATCAAGGCTTTGTTGGCTTAACTATATTCTGTTTCCACCCTCATCTAGAGATGAAACTGATTCTATTCAGTGAGAGAATTCAGCAAGGCTTTGCCATATTTCCATGGTGATCCTCTTCTGATGTGGTATGAAATCGAAGAGGCGATTTATTGAGAAGCTTCATTGCAAAGACAATGCATTCTTAACTAAGCACATGTAACAACCCCTCACTGACCCACCCACCTTGGGAAATGACTAACATCACCCTTCCAAATCTTTGCTCAAATGTCAACCCTTCAAGGAGGCCAACCTGGATATTGCTGTTGATAATTACACCCCCGCCTGTCCCCACTAACCCCTGTTTGCTCCTTGGTTAGCATCTTCTAGCAGTCCCTTTAATTTACTTATTATTATTGTCCTGTCAGCCTTCCGCAAAAATTTATGCTCCATTGAAGCAAGAAGCTTTAAGATTTTACCTATTCTGTTCCTAATTCCAAATACGTTGAATGGTACCCAGAATCGTGCTGGTAAATATTTGTGGAACAAAGTACAAGTTATAAATAATTGTAACTTAGCTATATGACTGTCTAGTAAATTTAAGTTAGAAACTTTTTACTTAAAAATTATTTCCATTTTTTCTTGGTTATGTGCATTCCCACAATCTGCTCTTTTTATGTTACTTTTTAAGTACTCAAGTTGCACAATAACTCCTTATAAAAATTATTATAGATGATACTGAAGTTTTACATCACCCTAAAACATAACTCCTATGAGAAGTCTGGTGTGCAGTCACCTAGAATCTTCTCTATTCATTTATATGCACATAGATGGATACACTAAAAATTATTTTTTGTGGTGTTTTGTGTTTTTAGGTGAATGGTATCATATTGTATAAATTCTACAACTTAAATGCGTCATCAATGTGGCAGACACATATTATATCATATAGGTCAAATTTAACAATGCTAATTAAAATCTCATATTGTGAATATACTAACATTTATTTAGTCATTCTCTTAATAATGGCCACTGTGTGTGTCTGAGCAATATTGAACATGCCTCCCTTTATGCAAGTATTCCTTGCGAGTAAATACCAGGTTGTAGAATTTCCAGGTAATAGTATATACATATTTTAAATAGTAATAGTTACCATCAAAATACTACCCAAAGTGCTTGTGCTAATTTGGCCTCCCCGAGTAATACATGAGAGTGACATGCTCAGACCCTGCTCTTGACAATAGCAAACTTTGTCATTTTTGCAAAACTTGTTATGATTTGTGTAGACTGACAGTTTTATAATAGAGTCTTCCTGTGAACATAATAAAACTCCACATTTAAGTTTTATTTTATTAACTTCACTAATTTTAGTAGATTTTGTCCATAATGATCATGGGGTTTTTTTGTGGGTTTTTTTTTTTTTTTTGGTTAGGTGTCATTGTAAACACTTTATGCTTATTGTTGCTGTTTTGAATGTAGTGTTTTTTTTTTGCCCTGTTACATTTCCTAAGTTACCATCACCCATGCATAGCAAAGCTAATAATTTTTTTATTGCTAATGTTTTCTTCACAGAGTTTGTCACTTGGTTCTATTTGACTTTCTAGCTCGGTAACCACCTCATATGCAGCACAGTATAGCTTCTGTTCAATATGTTACATCCTAACACTTCTTATCTTACTGTTTTAGCAAGGACTGCCAGGAACATGTGGCAAAAGTAGTGGTGAGAGTTGAACATTCTTGACTTGACTGGAGATTTTTCTAAATTATCACCATGATCAGGAGGAATTCAGGAAGATGTCCCTTACCAAGTTAAGAAAGATTTCTTCTTTTCCCAGCTCACAAAGAATGTTTTATCATGCGTGTTATACTTCATATTTTTTGTTCTTATTCTCTATAATTTGAACTTCAGTTAATCTTTGTTAGTATTTTTAATTTTTTTGGAATCGTTTTTGATTTTATTGTGAGTAGGGGATTGAAAGGTGGCCCCCAAAAGATATGTTCATGTTCTCATCCCCAGAACCTGTGACTGTGACCTTACTTGGGAAAGGGATCTTTGTAGATGTAATTAATTTAAGGAGCCTGAGATAAGATCATCTTGGGTTATGTAGGGGAGCCCTAAATTCAACGATATGTTCAAGAGGTAGAAGAGAAGACACAGGCACAGTAAAGAAGGCGTGTGAATGAAGACGGAGGCAGAGATTGGAGTGATGCTGTCACAAATCAAAGGATGCCTGGAACCATCAGAAGCTGGGCACAGCAGGCAAGGTCCTTCCCCAGAACCTTTGGAGGGAACATGGCTCTGTCAACCATTTTGATTTCAGCCTTCTGGCCTCCAAAACTGTGAAAAGATACAATTCTGTTGCTTTACACCACCCAGTTTGAGGTAATTTGTTACATCAGCCTTGGGAAGCTACCACATTGCTGAACCCTACATTTTCTCCCATCATGGCATCTTTTCATACTATTTCTTCGACATTGGAATTATCTAGCTGCTACATTTGTACAATGAAATTTCTTAAAACATTAGTTATTTATTTTTCAATTTTTTCCTAATAAATTATTTAAGTCTATAAATTTCCCCTCCTGCATTCTAATTTTGAAGTTGAATATTTGGACATTCATTGTTTCTAATTCTACATAATTGGACATCTACATTGACTTTCTTTATGATAAAAATTTACTTAGAAATATTACATGTGTAGAAATTTTGATCACATTTTTATTATACATTTTGAAATTCATGTTATTTGTTGGTGAAAGTGTCCTCTGTATATAACTTTTATCATTTGTGAAAACTTTTAGTTAAGTAGAATGTGACCAAATTTTTGGTCAATATGTCAGTATGCATTCACTTTTATTTAATACAAAGCATTCTGTGGATAGATTGGGGGGACACTACCAAAAAATAAAATTTATTTATAAAAAATTATGTATTTAATCTTACATGTTTAAATGTCAGTCATCTTCAAAGTACTCTCAATTTGATGCAATACACCTATCAAAATGACTTTTCTACTGCTCAAAACAGTTTTGAACTCATCAATTCTGATACCTTTCAGTGTTTCTGCCACTTTTGGCTTCAACTCTTCCACATCAGCAAAACATTTCCCTGTGAGGATTTTTTTTATCCGGAGAGACAAAAAATAAGTTATTGGGGTGAGATGGGGTCAAAAAAGAGGGTCATAGCAGTTATGTCGTTTCGTCAAAATTTCTGAACACTCAGCGCCATGTAGGCAGGTGCACTTGTAAATCAACCATCATGAAATGGGCAAATGGGTTAAAACAATCTTCCCCACTCCCCCAAAAAAAAAATTCACTGCAGCCAAATGCAGCCTCTCGCAACAACACTAACTGATACTCTGATGCCAATGGGTTCCTAGAGCACTTAGCTAGTATGGAAGTCTGTACTGCAAGGAGTCAGCCTTCCAAAAAATAATTCCAGGTTTATTTTTTTTTGGGGGGGGAATCCCCCTTGTATATACTTAATATAAATATTAATAAAATACGTCATTCAAATCCTCTAAATCTTTACTAGGTTTGTTATTATTGAAAAAATATCTGTTATCTTTTGTTATGACTGAGCATTCATTCATTTCTTCTTGTAGCGTTCTCCATTTCTTCTTTGTATACTCTAGAGCCATTTTTTGATACATAAGCATGTGTCTAAGACGATTTTCTCATTTTTAGTCTATTACGATAAAATGACTTCCATTATATACTTAAAAAATGTGTTAAATCCTATTTCGTTTTGCTTACTAGTGCTGTGTAACAAATTATCCCAAAACATGGTATAGCAAAACAACAAATATTTTATTTGGTTCATAATTTTGTGGGTCAGGACTTTAGGAAGGGCTCAGCTGGGTAGTTCTCAGTTGAGGCTTCTCATGAAGCTCCAGTCATATGTCAGCTGGGGATGCCCTCATCTGGAGGTCTCCGCAGGCTGGATGTGTCCTCTGGGGCTCGTTAGCAGAGCATCTGCACGTGCCTTCTCCAGCATGGTGGTCTCAGGGTAGGCAGACTTCCTCTGTGACAACTGGCTCTCTGAATGAGTATTCCAAGAGGACCAGGGGGAAGCTGCATGGCCTTTTCTGATTGAGCCTTGAGGGTCACACTGCAATACTTCTACCTTATTTTACTGGTTGAAGCAAATACAAGCCCTCCCAGATTCAAGAGGAGGGGACATAGACCTCTCTCAATGTCCAGAAAATTTGAAGCCATATATTTAAATCACCATATTGTGTAGATACTTTTCTCAAAGATATAGTATTAAGTGAAAGCAGAAAGTACAAAAATATTTGTGTGTGCACTGGACATGGTGGCTCATGCTTGTAATCCCCACACTTTGGGAGGCGGAGGTGAGAGGATCGCCTGAGTCCAGGGGTTCGAGACCAGCCTGGGCAACTTGACGAGAACTCGTTTCTATAATAAGTAAAATTTTTTAAAAATTAGCTGGGCATGATGGCGCACGCCTGTAGACCCAGCTACTTGAGAGGCTGAGGCAGAAGGATCCCCTGAGCCCAACAGGTCAAGGCTGTAGCGACCATAACTTACCTTTGACATCATACTTCAAAATATTTAAATTTAGTAATATGGAGTGAAGAAACATCAAGCTGCAGAAGGATGTCTTTCATATGCCACCAAAAAAAGACAGATATTTAAAGTCACACAAAGCAGTGCCATATATTGTTTATGTCTATATGCGTGTGTGCAGAAAATATAAAAACCTGGACAGGTAAGAGACGTTTCCATTTCTGGGTGAAGCTTACCCTTGGGAGGGAGATGAAAGGTCAGGAAGGCGCACAGAGAAAGCCGAAACTAGAGACAGTCATTTAATTTCTTAAGGAAACAAGGATCTAAATAAATTTGGCAAAATGATAATATTTCTTATATCTGGGTAGTGTTATCAAATGTTAGCTCCAGTTTATAACGACAACTTTTTTCGATGATGTGAAATATTTTGATGATGCAAAGCAGAAACAATTTTCAGAGGACCTATTTTATAAAGGATCACTTTTGATCAATCATGTTTAAATAATAATCTAGACAATTGCCATCAAGTGCAAACAACTGACACAATCCTTTTTGTTATTTTGTTTGTTTTATTGCTTTGGGCTGATGTGGGTGGGAATTAGCTGCAAACAGCTGTGAAAGAGAACAACCCGTTGTCTGCTGGTAAGCAGAGAGCTTATTTTTGTGTATTCCTATAAATCAGAATGATGCCAAGACAATCATCAAGTAGGTTGCTTACTAGTTTTACAATTTCTATCAGAAACAGTGGCAGGGAAAAAATATGTTTTAAACAACTAAGCAAAATTTGTTAATACATTTTAAATATTTTTAAAAGATTCCTTGTCAAGGTTTACACAGTGAAAGTAAATCCTTGTCATGATGTCATGACACTCAAAATAGGTCATGAGAGCTACCCCTAAATAGAACTGATCGGATCTTTGTCTCTAAGTCTTCACCACTAAACAGAACATCTCTATCATCTCCTAAATAATTAGAGGTAAAGTCGTATTTTTTTAAGTTATTACACCAGACACATTGCTCTTGTCTCCAGCATCCTGCCTGTCCCTCCCATACATATGGTTGCTGTGGGAACAATTATTCTGTACAATACGAGGCTGAAAATTTTTTGGCACCGTGGACTGAATCAGAAGTGGGCAACTAACAAAGTTGTGTCAATTAGGATTCTTCTCTAAGTTTTCTTGGAAAAAAAATTCTGTAATGAGAGAGAAGCATGAAGCCAGTATAGAGTGGTAAGGAGGACGGAGAGAAAGTCTTGGCAACCTGAGAGCTTCTTTCTTTGGTTTTCCCTACAGTCCCGCCTTTCTACAGCTTGGCTGTCTTCCGAGATATTCAGATACTCTCCTAGAAGATCCCTCCCCACCCTTTTTATCCACTTAAATTAGGTCAGATTGGATTTCTGTAACTTGGTACCCAAAAAACTGCTTTTGCAAATATTTTTACTGGCTGTCATTGATCATACGCACAATGAATAAACAAGATAATAAAAACGGTGACACAGATATCCAATCATTTTTTACACCAAAGCAACTATAATCAAATAACTATTTCAATTACACAAAACAGAATAATTTATACGAAGTAAGGCTATTTCCCATTTTGTGTTTTTTTTGTTTTTTTTTATAAAATGTTACTCAACTCTTTGTCTGATCACTAAGGGTTAATTACTTGTCCTGCTGGTGCAGAGACAGAGTTTTGTGATTACAAAACTGTCTTGCACCTTCACATGAAGGCATTTTCTTCTAGTAGAGTAAATCAACAGCGCATGCATACATACATACATAGAAATATAGAAAAAAGGACCAGCTAGTAGTCCCAAATGTGTATCATGGGTCGTGAGAATTCTGAGGACAGAAAGAACACTACAGATAGGCAAGATTTCACAAGGCTTTTAGGGGGAATTGCTTTAATATCCAAAGAACATAGCAAGTCCTTTGTTCTCTAACTCATTTTGGTTAAAAAAAAACAGACAATAAACATAGTGAAGTCATATCCTCAGGCAAGGGAAAATACCACACTGAAGAATTTACTTGGAAACAATGTGTGATGATTTGGAGTGTTATTGAATATTTTTTTAACTATCATATCAACTATTGCCACCAAAGGAATCGGTGACTCTCGGACCCTCATCCATCTATGACACCCTTCACTGCACACTGGTTATGCGCTGGGCATTACACCAGGGTCCCAGAGCAGTGAGAGCAAGCAGGTTTCCTTAGAGCTGTTTTGTGGAAGGAACCCTGGGCCAGGAATCAGGTTACATTCTTCAAAATGGCTGTGCTCAGGAACTCTGTACATGAACGAAAAAGAGCTGTGCTCTACACACAAAGGTGACATGTTTAGAATTATATATATATAATAGAGCCATGGGTTGGTCTAGAAACTTTGGGGTAGCAGGCAGAAGGGCTTTGAAATTTGAGATGAACACTTAAGTGTGGACAGACCCAAGTCTGAAATACTCTGAACATATATATATTTAAACATCACATAAAGCCAGGAGAGGCTAGGAGACACCCACCCTTACTTTAACCACAGATGTTTCATTTGATTTGCTTTTTATTTGAGATTCACTGAAAGATTCAAATGGACATAAGCATGCCATCATTAAAATATAAGCCAAAAGCCACCACACAGGGACTTTATAGTTAAGAAGCACAACGTCTTTTCTGAAGGCACCAGCTAATGCTTTCACTAAGAGAAAACTCTCTCAAGCTGCTACTGGTTTATTGTGGTGTTCTATCAGGCTGGAATGTAAACCTGAAAGAACTTTCTATACCAAACTTTCCTTGCCCTTCTGAGCAATAGTGTTCCCCGACTTTCCTGCTGGAATTGGTGTGCTGTGCCCCAATGAAAACTGGAAAGAACTGAGTAACTCTCTAGTCAAGTTGAGTTACCAAGGAGGTCTCAGAGTATTTCAGACTTGGGTCTGTTTACATTTAAAAGTTCATCTCAAATTTCAAAGCCCTTCCACCTACTACCCCAAAGTTTCTAGACCAACCCATGGCTCAGAAACTCCGGTGGGTGAGAGAGAGAGGACAGGTGGAGACCAGGTGTATGGTTGGCTCCCGGACACCTCTGCTTCCAACTTCTTTTAGCTGCTAGCTCTTCTCTCTTGTTCACGCAGAATAGCACAGAGGTGGGCAAATGCGACCTCGGTAACAAAAGGGGTCTGTGGTGCTCTTTTTCTCTCTAACTGGGGCTGATTGTCTAAGAGTTTGGTAATCTTGGGGGATGGCCCCTGCTTGCCAGGGGCTTATGCCTTTCTACCCCCAGTCACACATGCAACCAGAAGAGGCAATCTCATTCGACCTCCAGTCTTCACACCTTGAAGCCTTCCCTCTGTCCCGTGGTTGTGTGGGGAGAGTGTTCCCCTGCCTCTGTCACCAAAAACGGGTCCCCAGAGAGCTGGGAGTGAGGAAGGTATTGGCCTTTGGGGCCCTTCTGAGCGGGTTTCTCTCATGGAGTCCAGGAGAGGTAACACAAGGCTCTTTGAGGCTTCGGTGCCTTTAGACCTCAGGTTTGTTACTGTCTGCAATTTCTTTTCTTTTCTTTTCTTTTCTTTTGGTCAAAGCAATTTTGGAACTCTTTTTCTGGAATGGTCATCAGAGCTGCACTGTCTGCAATTTCAAAACAATAGGAAAAACCTCACTAGCAGGCAACTACAGATAGCTAGATGGATGGATAGATAGATAAATCGATAGATAGGTAAATAGATAGATACATACATTGAAATTTAGAAAAAAGGACCAGCTAGAAGTCCCATATGTGTATCATGGCTCGTAAGAATTCTGAGGACCGAAGAAACACCACAGATAGGCTAGATGTCACAGAGGAAAGACCTAAAAAGGCTTTTAGGGGGAAGATAAATGTGTGAAGATGGGAGTGAATGACTAAGGCTGACAGCAAGACCTATGATCATACCATTTCTGGGTGCTTACTCTAAGCCAGGTACATATTATGTGCTTTATAAAAATCATTTCGCTTATCCTTTTAACAACTTTATAAAGTACATATTACCAATGTCATTTAAGAGAGGAAAAATAATCAATAATTTTTAGTGATTATTTTTTACTCTAGGCATAGGAAAAGACCTGATGTGCATTATCTCATTTAAATTGTATGACAGTCTACGAAGAATATCCTATTTTTTATAGCAGTAGCTATAGAGATTATATAGCTTTTTCTAAGTAATAAAACTGATAAATGATAAAGCTGGACTTAAAGCCCAGACATGTTGAGTCGAAAGGCCAAACACAACCTCTTTTGTGAAATCTCATTGGAAAATTGAGCATTTTTTGAAAGTTTTGAATGCCAGTCTAAGGACAGAGGAATTAATTTTTAAGCAACAAAGGAGTGATAGAGATTTTAAAAGTATAGCTGCAAGACTTAATGTTACATTGTGAAGATGAAGCAGTCTGCAATGTTCAGAGCAAATTGTGAGTCAAAGGAACAGGGAGGGAGGATGGAAAATAAACTGGAGATGACCACAATAACAGAGGTAGCAATGAGGGAGTAAAAACAGGACCAAGAGAAAGAAAAGATAAAAATATGATAAAGAACATTTACATTGTTGAAACACTTAATGACTAATTTGCAGTAGTTCCAACTCTGAGTAACTGAGAAAATCATGGCTCCTTCTATAGAAATAGGAAAGAACTGATGAGATCATTTAAGAGAAAATTAGCTTATAATTCCCTACTAAAAAAATCTATAAATGCCTGATTCCATCCCATTTAAAATAGTACAGAAATTTTATGTTTGTATTGACTCTAATCGAAGAATGTCAATTTCTGTATTGCGATATCTAAGAATGATATAGTACCTATAGTTCATTCTGAATGCTTAATTAGGACAAAGTATCTGGGTATTATTATAATTGTTATTATATCATACTAATGAATTAATATCAATGCAATTCTTTTTTAAAAAAAAGTAAAAGGAGAACAAAAAATAATTCCCCTTAATTTTATTATTAGGACGATGTGGTGTACAATTCAGGATTAGTTATACAAACGTTGATTATGCAGGTACCCTTGTTGATGAGGTATGCCCCTCCCTCCCCTAGCAGTTTCCCTCAACTGCCAATTCCATCCCCTCCCCTGACTGTTTCCCACTACAGCCAATCCTTTTTCTATAGTATTATAATTGTTCAAGACCCACTTATGAGTGAGAACATATGGTATTCTATGTTTCTGTGATAGATCACTGGAGTATGATCGACTTTAAATCCATCCAAGTTGCTGTGAAGTCCATATGTTTGTCCTTCTTTATGGCTGCGTAATATTCCATTGTGCATATGTACCACATTTTTTTAATCCAGTCCAATTTCAGTGGGTAACATGGTTGGTTCCATGTTTTTGCTATGGTGAATAGAGCTGCAGCAAACATATGTGAGCACGTATCTTTTACTTTAAACTTGGAGTGACTTCTCTGGTCCTTAATATCTTTATCCTAAATTTCAAGTTTTTAAAATTTTCCTGTTTCCATCTAGGAATCTTTGCCCAGACTCTTTCCAGACAGGACTCTATGCTCTTGTTTTACTGCTATTACCCATTCTCAGTGAGGAATAACTGAGGTTCCAAGAAAAAAAAAATCACATAAATCACTTAACTTCCCAAACAAATTAAATGCGGACAACTGGGAGCTGGTCACATAATACTCATTTGCTGAAAGCCCCAACAAACCTTTCGTTTCTCCCAAACTTTCCTTTTCAACAAATTAGGATATTACCATTAAGCTGCCTCTGAGATGCTGTAAAGAACACCTTGTCATTGTGTTGCAAAACCTTGAGTCTTCACCTGACTTTGGACCCTTGTTCTTAGTTAGCTGGGGTCATGTGTATAAAAACACAAAACGCAGACAAAAATTCAGAAACGTTGTGCTTCTGAAAATACCACATACACATTTTCAACTGTTTATATTTCTAACAGTGTAGCACAAATTCCAAAAATGAGGCTAAAATTTGATGGGCAAACCTCTGTCTTACCATGGAGCCCCATTTCCACAATGGTGACAGTGGGATGTGGCCTCCAGCAGTGGGGGAGAGAAGGACAGAGGGCGCTCACAGGAACTGGGAATGAGAGCATTTACCATAGACAGTGGTACAGAATGTTAAACGCAGGACTTTTCTGGCAACATTCGGTGCCACCCTGTAGGAAACATTTATTGATGTGACCTTTGGTTTCGTGTGTGCAGGTTTATATGATTGGGGAGAACCACAGGTTCAAATCTGCAGAAATGAAAGATGCATAGTAATAAAGCTCATTCTGCATTAAAATGGCCACCAGCTAACCATGTATTTAGCCAGGTGAGACTGCAGGCGTATTACAAATCAATAACAGAGGCAAAGTCAATGGTGCCTCCTGTATCCCAAAAACAATGCATAAAGATGTATATTTTAAAGCTCGAAAGTGATAATCACAGCAAATTTATAGGAAGGGTATCTGAAAGGCAGCCGAAAGACCCAGAAGCCATGGGGAGCGCATGATTTCATAAATACCAAAAAAAGAATGATTGCAAATCCCCTACCAAGCCCATTATATGTGTCAGAACTCTGGAAATTTGAGGAAAGTGATTTAACGCCTGAGAGGGTGACTGCCAAGTATGAATCCATCACAATTGTGCACAGGAGTGAGGAAACCGTCAAAGGGCTGGTCGCAACCAATGGACAGCCTGCAAATAGTCCACTGACCCAGGCCAATCCCAAGCAGCGTTTCTGGGGAACCAGAGAGGTAGTGTTCAAGGGAGACTGCCCTACCTCACTCAAGGTTTCCTGGGAAGGAGCCCTACAGTCTCCACTTAAGCTAGATTTTATAGTTGCTTGCCACCTTTTGTGGCCAAATCACTCCCAAGCTGCAAAGGCCGTGAAGGCAAAAGCAATACCTCTATTATGCTGTCTGCAAATATCAGAGCAACTACCTACTTACCAAGTCCACCCAGCATGTACTCAAGCATTCCAAGTCCATCTTCCAATTACCGTCATCCCAAGGAATCTACATTCTTTCATACCATTGGGGAGTTTTGCTTGGTAGAAGTAAAGCTAGATTCAGTAAGGTACTTTATTCCAGTCCTTACTTCTTCGGTGGATTCATGTGGCAAAACCGGTCAGTTTTGCTCTTTTTTGAATTCTGTCCATCCATCTCCACTTACCAACAGAGACTCTGGGTCTTGTTCTGCCTGCCTGTGATGAAGGACACGGTTGAAAACATACCACAGAGGTGCTTTTTAAGAACAAAAAGTGCCATCTTCCTGTGATCTAGAGGGGCAACTTGAATGTCCAGCATCTCCTGTCACTCTGGTATTCTCAGCAACTTGCTGTTCCGTTGTAGAGCATCACTGTTTCATGTTTCCAAGCAGCATTTTTCTCCATATTGTTTTAGACACGGTGCCATTATAATCACTTGCAATTGACCAGTAATTGTTGCAGAAGCAGGCCTCTCTCTGCCAGTGCCACCCAGTTGCTGGACTACACCCAGCTGAGTGCAATAAGTTCCAGAATCCAATCAAAGCTAAGCCCCATCAGTATCCAGGTTTCTCATTATGAAGTTGAGCCAACACTTGCTACAATATAACACCTCCCTCCTACAGACACACACTAACCACTCCATTTTAGCAGTGATTCAGGTCCCTGAAATACCTCTGTAGGAAAAATCGATAGGAGACTCAGTAACGATCATTAATTCACATTCAGAGACACTGTTTTTGCAACTGGCAATGGATATAATGTGTTTCCATATCTCATCTGGAAAAGGAGAATAGTAACATTTTCCTTCAGGAATGTTAGAATAATCTTAAATTAAGAAAAACAAAGCAAAAGTGCATCCTATAGTCTTAGCCCCATGAGAGAATAACCCCAGGAAAGATAACTGTCCCTAAGTATTCATCCGATTTGGGGTTTGTGATTAAATTTGTATCTCCCATGGGAAATGCAGGCATACAATCCTGCACTCATCAAGCCGCAATAATTTTCCTATCTTCTAAGCTGCTCAGTAACAAGCAACCTAGAACAGTAAGAACAGAATGAGAACTTATCAGTAGGGTGGTTTTGGCCAAACTATATAACTTGCTGTATGCAAAATGTCATGAATAGGGGAATGAGTCCTTGCCACACGATCCCGAGGTTTAGAAACAGTGGTTGCTCGATACAGGTTTGCTCCCTGATATAACTTTCCATTCCATTTGTCAATAACGATGGTGAGAATAATAATAATAACTAGCATCGATTGATTGCCAGTGAAAAATGAAAACATGGATGTGAACCATGCCTCACACCTACAATTTAGCACATGGCATTCACCCCTCCAGAATTTGCAAGACTCTTAAAGATTTTTAATGACAACATGATCTCCCTCGGTCACACAGGATTGAATAGGTGGTATCTCTCAGCATGTGCTCACTAACCTATTGTATACAGCACGATCCCAGGCACGTGTGACTTCATATAGTCTTAAAAATGACAACAGTTTAGAAAATTATCTTAGAGATGCAAGCATTGAAGAGATAACTTACAGTTCAGATTTTCCAACCAAAAAATACCAACATTTTTCGGCAAGTAGACCGTGTGTGGCTGAAAGAGTGCCAAGCCCACTGCTGATAAACGGGAAGTTTCAGTCTGCTGGGGGAAGTATGTGTCACATCTATGGGGGTGTTGGCTCTTCCCCAAGCCCTCAAGTCATTCACGTAGAAACTCGGTAATATGATTGCTTCACAAAACACAACTTGCCCTTCCCAATATGTCTTTGCTTCTCTAACATCACCTTTTGTGCCCTGATGAATTTATTTCTGTTCATTTTGAAAGTTGGTATTTCGTTTGCTTTGTTTTTCTCACCCAGTTATATTCCAATGACAGGAAAAGAGAATACTTTTGGAGGAATGTTGTGCATATTTGCGTGTGTCTGTGGTTCTGCATCTGTATTTCTCTGCGTGTTTTCACATGTGTTTCTATGTGTGTGTATCTGGATGTGCATTTTGTGTGTGTTTCTATTTGTGTAAACTGCATTCCCACGTGTGAGTGTGTGTATGTGTGTCTGTGTGACCTGGGGAATGGTCATAAGTGACTTACACAGCCCTTTGGGAGCGTCAGGAGGGTTCCTATCCCTGTGAGTGTGGGCTTTATGGAGTCTCTAGCAGATCCAGATGTATGTATTTACGACAGCAGAAGGTCATCTCTGGGCATGTTCTTAGTCCGTGATATCCTGAACTCTCTAAGGAAACCAAAAGAGGTTAAACCCAAGCTGCATTTCTATCAATGCTTGTCAACAAGCTTAAAGAGATTGGAAAATATCACTACCTCCACTTCTGCAAATCCACAAGAATGAGCCACCTGCTTCCCTAGCTAATAGTGGGTTCATTAGTGAATGTCTGTGCTGTGCTATGGAGTGCAATAGTTGGCTCCAGGGCTCTTTGTCTTGTATATTTACACGTTTTGTAAATGATTGAGTATAACAGAGTCGTGATCATCTCAGGATTCTTATTGAACCACGGGCAGAAAACATTAAAAATGATCTTAAGATATGTATTTGCCCTAGGAGCCAGACGGATTTTTATATCATTTTCTTTATGTGTCCAGTGGATTAATATTTCCTTTATGTTAATATGCGAGCTTATTATTCTTGTTATCTTCATTTAATGTCCTAGGGAACCAGGTGAGACAATTTTGCGAGTTTAATGATCACTGGCATAAAGTACACAAGAGGGTCACTCAGGACATGCCATCCCTTTCGAGGCATTTTGCCAAAAGAGCCTGGAGTTAATTAATTAATACTGGGAAATCCCCTGCCAGTCCCAGCTTTGAGAGACAAAAAAAAAAAATAAATTAATAAGAGTCTTCTAGGCTGTAGGCCAACACACCTCTTCTGTAAAAATTAAAAGCCTAACTAGAACTCTGATATCAAATGTCTTTTTTCAGAGTAGCTAATCTAGAATTCATTATATAAGATAAAGGAAAAATAAATGGTAGGCCCAGTAACTTTCTGGTTTAACATATGGCAGGCATATCATTCTCTATCATAAGTTAAGTTACCTTGAAGGCTATGTTGGAGTTTAAATTGATACAGAGCAGCTTCCGTGGATCATAATGTCACATTCATCCCATACAGAGGACCGGCTCTGAGCATGCCCCGGGTGGGTGGGGGCATGGGCAGGAAAGTACACAGCCTGACTTCTCCGTCTGGGCAACGAGCAGAGAACTAGAGAGGATTTACCAGATAAGGGTTCCTTATGTCTTCTACAAACCGCTTGTGTGTGTACATCTTAGCATGCATGTAGAGAAAAAGGCAAAGCAGTAGAGGCCAAGTGGGAGCAACTAAGAGACAGAGAAAGAAGACAGCCATAGAGAGAGAGAGAGAGAGGGAGGGAGAAAAAAAGAGACAGCCAGGGAGGGCAGAAGGCAGAGAGGAAGCGGGCAGGAGGAAGCAAGCACTTCCCCATCCCAGTAAACTCATTCTCCTGTTTGATTGGCTGCTATTAGGGAACAGTTTCCCTGGCTGCAGTTGCTGTGCAACTGCTTCCTGCAATTAACTGACTTTGTTGACTTTGTCTGTTCCTCCTCCTCCGTTAACCTCTTGTTTGCCAAGCCATCTGAGGAGTCACAACTTCAGCTGGAGGTTTAGACTAGCACACCGTACATCCTGTCCAACTGCATTCACTTGAAGCTCTAATGTATATATAAATATATACTTATATCCTTTATATATTTATATATACTATATTTATGCTTATTTGTATTTATAAGTAATATTTATGTTACATAAGACATACATATGTATGCACACACATATACGTGGATAGACAGATAGATACATAGATAGATAGATATAGACAGATGATAGATAGATGATACATAGATAGATATTGATAGATGATATAGATACATGATAGAAAGATAGATGAGATAGATATATAGATAGATAAATGATATAGAAAGATGATAGATAGATAGGTGATATAGATAGATAGACAGACAGACAGATATAGATAGATAGACGTGGTGCCAAAAAAAGTATTCACATTTTAAGAGATATTATCTATGTATTACTTTTCTAAGTTGAATTGAATGATGGTAGCAATGTGTAGTACGATGTTCTCTCCACTGTACTTCCACCATTTTCTTTGACTGTCTTACCTGTTGCATGGTGACACTAACATTCATGAGATTAATGCCGCCTTTTGAGCAAACGACATACTTAAAATATGCATACATTTTTGGCAACCCTTTATATACACACACATTTACCTCTGAAATCCTTTTAAGGTCCAAGTGTATACAAAATGGATTTACTGAGAGGTTATTTCCAAACCATTGTGCGGGCACTCACACACACATGCACATAGCCAAGTATCAAAATATTTAGCCAATCTCTGCAGTGAGAAACAAAGGCAGAGAAAGCTCAGGGCTGACACATTTTCAGGCAGGATATTAAATGTCAACATATATAAACCTAGCAAAATGGCTGAAAAAAATCATAGCAACATAGTGAATTTAGTAAGTGAACGAACGAGAAAATGATAACACATCATTGCAATCAATCATATCTTTGACAACGTGGTTCAACAGCTTCCTCATGGAACATAAGTGTGCACATCAAAGCCACTGGGAAATGTACGTCTGGGATCATGATTTTATGGCATGGGCGAGTGGTGGGCTTAAGGTAGTCAACTGCAACAGTTGATAATCTACAACAGTTGCCATAGCCAAGTCTGTTCCTGCTTAGCAAGTACTCAGTAAAGGTTTCAGGGAGTTGGGGGGAAGGTGGGAAGGCTTCTCTTCTCACATTCCAACATCATCAAAAAATACAGCCAAACAATTTTGTTAAATAATTCTGTATTAAAAAGTATATGAGTGTGTGTGTGTGTGTGTGTATAAATAAAACAAATACATATGAAAAATATAACCAAATAAGTTAAGTTTTTCACTGTAAGCATAGCCACTCATTGTGGCATATCATAGGTAAATATATATTAAATGTTATATCAAATAATCCAAACAGTAATCAAGATTGATTTGCTATTTTGAAGAAATAATAATTCTCATGGGGCAGAAATATTGGATTGATCTTAATTTTGAGAATGGTTCCACTTGTACTCCCTTGGTGTGTCTTTCTTTTATCATTTCTAAGAACTATAATCACAAAATTTTAACTGAGAGACATCTTGAAATCCCTAAGCCTTACTCAGTGTTACTTTCCACACTCAAGAGAATTTTCTTATGACAGAAACATATACACTTGGACCTAGGACTCATCATTCATTCTTATTACTACTAGAAGGCATGTTAAGGACACTAGTAATACTTTACCAATGAGCACCCAACGTAGCTTATTGCTTTAGCTAAAATTCAGACGGCGCTGCCTATGTGCTAGGTGCATGGTGCTCATCATGCAACAACCCTATCATCTCCATTTTGCAGATGAGGAAACTGTTTCTCAGTAGGTTGGGTAACTTGTCCCCACACAGAGAACTACATGTGAAAACAGAGGCAGAATTCAAACTTAGGTTTGCCTAACACTAGAGCCCAAGTTCTCATCCATCAAGCCATTGATGCCCGAAAACAGATATGTGTATTTGAGGTACTAAAGAGGAAATTCTTTCAACTAGGTTATCCCACATGTTTCTTAAGGGAAAATTGTCTGCATTTTCTGATATAACAAATCATTCCACCAGGATAAGATTGCAGAGCATTTTCTATTAAAAAAAAAAAAAGTTAAATAGAAAAGACAAGTGGCTAAGAGAACACCACTGAGAATTCTTTAAAGAAAGCGACCAGCCCAGCAGGAGCACCTATATTTAGCCTGTGAGTCAGACACATTTCTTACCTAGGACGCCACTGGGCTGAACGAACAGGTTGTAGTTTCAGTTGAAAGGAGACAGGAGAAAGACGTTTTGAAAGAAAAGAACTCTGAGAACAATAGGATTCTTGAAAAGAGCAAATGAGTTCTCATCCATTGAGCCACTGATGCCAAAGAAAAGTCAGAGAAAAAAATTGGGGGTGGGCAGAGGAGGAGAAAAAGGAAACCTGGAGACAAGAAAGACAAGTTCCAGAAAAGAAAAAGAAGAACATACTCTTCTGGTTCTTTCTTTACATTTGATAAACTCTGCAACTGTGCCTACTTTCACTAAAAACTATTGTGCACAATATGGAAATTGTTCAGTCCCAGGAAAGTGTGAATCTCTTGCTGTTGAAACTTGGTCATGCCGAATGGAATACCTTGTTTCTACATTTAATAATCATTAATAATTACATCAGTTTATAGTTTTAATCAGAACAAATAGACAAGTTTCTGAAAGGTCTCGGAGAAAGCCAAGGGTCTCCACTTCTGTGAAAGAAAATTGTTTTCGGGGAGCGGGTCAGACCCATTCCAGAAGAGACTCTTGTCAGCTACCAGGAAACACTGAGATATCACTGGAGAGGCCCTTTACTCTTTCCAATGAGGTGATAAAAATGCAGTCTGATGACCCTGAAGACGGATATTTACTGTACATTTAAAACTGTATTTTTTATTCTTTGCAAGATACTTGATGCCACAGAATACTTATTTAGTTGAAACAATTTGAATTTTTCTTCCACGCTTTAGTCAACAATGTTTGGCTTACCTTGACCTGCTTCCATCAGTCTCTGATTTAACAAACGAATACATTTTCACTGAAAAAATTCACATTTTATTTTTTAAGAGATGGGGGTCTTGCTATCTTGTCCAGGCTGTTCTTAAGCTTCTGGCCTCAAGTCATCCTTCTGGCTCAACCTCCCATAGTACTGGGATTACAGGCATGAGCCCCTATGCCTGGCCAACGTTTGACAAATTATATTATCTAATTCTCTCTTGTTTCAGCTGATAATATTGTTTAAAATGCAAAGAAAAAGACATTATTTCACCTGATATAATGTTTTTAAAATTGCATTTTGGGCTAAAAAAAACAAAGTACACTAATGAATAACTCACTTTTTTATATTCCATAGAAAGATCACTCCCCCATGTAGAAATCTGGATCATGTAATTACACCACTAGAGAATTTAAATGTAAACATTGAATATTGAATTTGGGTTTAGTTTTGTGGTTGTTGTTTGTTTGCTTGCTTGTTTTTTGCAGTCTATAGGATTCTCTTCTGGGACAACATCTTGCCTCATTTTAAGGATCTGATAAAATAAGTTTCTAAAAACTGAGACTTATGAGAGGCTATGGGGCTTTTTGTATCTCTTTGCCAGAAAATCAAGCTCAATTGTAAATTCCAAAAGGAGTTGTGAAAAAACATATTTTTCCTGAACTACCTCTGCATTTTCTCTCCCATGGCTGTCGTGAGTCCAAGGATAGGATCAAACCAGCTCACCTGCTCCATACTGCTCAGTTTCTTCAGAAAATCTGACAACTCAGAAGAAATCCTTCACCCACCAAACTTCCCATTCCTACAGTCAAACTCACAGAAATATTTCTAAGCTACTTCCATCCACCTTCTTTCACCACCACCATTATTTTCTCTGTCAAAATTGTTGGAAAAAACAGCAAAATTATAATATTTGAAAAGAGTATCTTGAGAATTCAATGGAAGATTTCTAATTGCTCTTTTTTTTTGCTTAATGCTATAGAATTTTATTTATGGAATTTTTACCTTGCTTTCTTAATTTTTTCACTAGGTCACATCAGCTATCTGATACCTCCTGGACATCTCTTGGTTATTTAAAATGAACCCTAAACTTAATGTACCAAAATGAAATGCAAGTCCTCCATCTGAAACAAAGCAAAATTTAAATAAATAAATAAGTAAATTTAAAAAAACTGTACTTTTCCAAGATTTTAGGTTCCAGGGAATAACATAACCATCCATAATTGTCCCCAAACCCAGGAATCTCTCATGACCTCTCCCTCCCTCTCATCCACCTCAGTCAATCTATCACCAATCTTGTCGACACAAATTCCCAAATAGTGCTGCAATCTTGCCACCCCTCTCTGTTCCACCCTCTCCAAAACCAAGGAAATATGGGCTAACTATTCCTTATCCAAATTCCTTGGGAACAGAAATGTTTTTGATTTCAGGTTTTGTCTTTTTTTAAAAAAAGATTTGCATGTACAAAGTGAGATATCTTGGAGATGGAACACAAGTCTAAACATGAAATTCATTTACGTTTCATATATATATATACACATATACATATACATATATTACACACATAACCTGAAGGTTGCTTTAGACAATATTTTTAATAATTTTATTTGTGAATCAAAGTTTGTGTTAAGGCCTTACGTATGAAGTTTTCCACTTACAGCATCATGTCAGTATTCAAAAGATTTTGGACTTTGGAGACTTTCAGATTTGGGAATTAAGGATACACAACCTGTGGCGTCTCTTTACATCTTGCCAGTTCTTTAGAATATCGTCCTCATTAACCTATACTCCCTGCTCTTTCCTTTAATTCATTCTCCTTGCTGCAGCCAACTAGGTGTTCTCAGTAAGCACAAACCTCATCTTTTGACCCCAAGCTTAAGCTTCTCAGAGGCCTCCCAAGGCTATTAGAGTAAAGACAGTAAAAGTCAGTCACCTACAAGGTTTGTCTGTCTGACCCCTGTCTCCCTCTCCTGTCCCATCGCATCCCCTTCCTGCAGCCCATCCTGTCTGTTCTTCCCAGAGAACATTCTCTCATGCCCTCTTCACCTAGTTAACTCCTATCTTAAGGGTCACCAGTAAACAGGAACGCAGTAGACAGGATTCATTGAATCATTTAGGCGGCATACAACACAATTCACAGAGCCATCTCAGAAGTCATTACTGAATTTTCAGCACTCCCACAGTTAGGAAGAAAGGACAGATGTGCCTAGCTAGCTGGAGAGAGCACCAGTATTAATTAGAGAAGGAGAGAATTGAAACAATCCCTGCCATAGGGTTCCTCTGTTCCCAGGTGAGTTGGGGTAGGAGAGGAAGTAGGTAGACCTGGTGAAGTTTTGTTTCCTTCCTTGTCAATGACACATATGCATTCATTATGAAGGAGAATGCAGAAACACTGGGATGTGGGCAAGAAATCATGCTTATACCATTCAACTAAAAATAATAAATCAATTTTTAAAAAAGAAAGAAAGAAACCATAGTCTCTGACAACCCAGGATGGTGTACACAATCGGGGAGCCTAAGTCCTGAGTTGTAGAATGATCCTTATTATGCCACTTATGTCGTCTCTGTCAAACTTCTCAGCCATGCGTAACATTTGCTTCTCTTAAAATAATAGAAATACCATCCACCTTCGTTTTATATGATTTTGACACAAAGCAATGCAATCGGCTTCTAACAAGTCAACCAATGCTTTCAGAATATCATAGCCTTTTTAAGGGCCCACTCCGTTGAAATAAGGCGGGCATCATTTTTAGAGATGCCTTTATTCCAACTCTTTCATAAACCAAGTAAAGGTGTTTGTTTTTTCAAAAGGTTGCTTAATGATCATTCTTTTTGACATTACATGATGGAAAGTCAACAATGTGACATTTGCCATAAGAAAAACAGAAAGATGGGACTGAGAAACACAATAACAAGAGCTGCCACCGCAACAGTCAGTAAGTCTGGGATGATTTTTTCGGTGCAATTTGTTTCTCTTAGTCTGGCAAAGGTTTTGGCTTCAGTTTCATGTTCTTTGATTATTATTATGCGTGTCTACTAGTGGAAACTGCAAGTACTCTTTCTGTCTTTCCACCCTGGAAGAGTGAAAAAAAGCAATGAGCCAAAACTGCTTTGAGCAAGGGTTTACAAGAAAATGATCTTGCTATTGCCTGGAAAGACCCAGAAGGGTGATGTGTCTACACAGCTCCATTCACCAGGTAGTTCAGTTATTTCATCTATCCCATATTGTGGGGCCAAACCTTTGATGAGCAGTGTGAGGGTATGTGACTAACCTCAGAAAGATATATTATATACTCTCGTAGAGTTAATTTGTTCAGGCTAAGCCATCAGCTATCTTTACTGCTGACAGAATGGGCATTTCTTAGGGATACCAAAGCTTCACTCTCTACAGTGAAGTCCTCAGTTAACTGCATATAAAACCTTGCTGCACTAGGAAGTGGTCTTTAAGTAATGTCCGTGTGAGTAAGCGAGTGTCAGGATAAATCAGATGGCATCTTTCAAAGGAAAATGCCATCGGCAAGGTGGACTTTTTTAAATTCTGGGGAATATGACTACATCTATTTCAAGAAATTTTCTTTCTTAATAGCATATCTTCTGGAGATTCCTAATGCAAAATTAAAATATGTAATTTCTACTTAAAATATTAGGAGTTACAGGAATCGCAGTCATCACTCAGTATTCTCAATAGGTTGTACTCCCCTAGGGCACTAAAATCCACAAATGTCCAAGTCCTCGATATAAAGTGGGATACTTTCTAGCCTGTAACCTATGTGTATCTTCCCGTATATTTTATATCATCTCTAGATGACTTATAATACCTAATGCAGTGTAAGTGCTATGAAAATAGTTGTTATACTGTATTGTTTATTTGTATTACTTTAATTTCTGTTGTTATTTTTTATTTTTATTTATGCTTTATGTTGTCAAATTATTTATATTGCTATAAGTAAATAATTTAAAGATATACAATAAAATGGCACCAAGAACAAGACAAACATGCAAACTTTTAGAAGTTTTTCTTTTTTAGTCTGATGACATGGGGGACACCACTGGTTCTTATAACCCAGCATGAATTTGGGGTGCCTAAAAGTCATGGAAGTAGTGGAGAGGGGAGGAAGCTATAAGGGGGAAGATGCTAATGGGATTAGGCAAAAATGCTTTGTGCTCTAATATCTTCACTGACTTAGAAAAGTCCAATACCAAGTACCATTCATGAATGATAATGTAAAAGTCAATACACACCATTAACCAACCCACTCTAACACGTTCATTCTCCAGCTTATGAATGAAATGTAATAAAATTCATTTTAAGCTATACTAAAATTTAAAGCAGAGACATTCTTTTCATTCTTTTGCAATCCCTTGCTGATATGCTTTTTGGGGTCAGGGAGAAAAAAACAGAATGACTGTCTCATACAACCGCTTATCGGCAAGACCTGAGACAGCCTCACCTACAAGTGCTCTTTGTGGACCCAGACAGGGAAATATGCTGCTTGTTTACTTGGACACACTGCACTTGAAGACTTTTGGAAATTGCTATCGCCTCTGAAATCTAAAACTCCACTGCCTCTCCTTCAGAGTCATTGTAAACCCTTCCAGCGACCAGTAAGTGTCTTCAATGATTCCTTAATCCCCCACACTCGGGGAAGAGGTACCTGCCATTTCCACCTGCCCCAGAGGACCCTGGGATAGACTGGGCAGAGGTAGGGCAGTGCATGTGTGGGTATAACCTTGTCGGAAAATATCTTCAACTTTTAACCCCAGGACAATGAGAAGTCAGTGTGAAGTACACAGAAAAAACACATTGTGGTGCTCCCAGCCCCAAGTAGCGAGGAACAAAGACATAAAATCAGTGACTGTATATAGCAAAATATGGCAATGGTTAAGCAATGTGGTACCCAATACCGAAGATTTTAAAATTCTGTCCTGGAAAGTCCAAGATATGTTTGATACCAGACATAAAAATTTAAGTGGTACATAGGAATTGTTTTAAGTTCTAGGTTTACAGATAACCAAAATAAGTGTGCAGCAAAGAAAAAGAACTTCCATTTCTTCAGTAATTTTGAATGAAGCAGGGAGGGAAGAGAAGCAAACTCAGGGCCTGAGAAGGATTCCAACTCCTGCGAGGTGCATCTTGGCCTCCTGGGTATACTCCACCCTGCAGGAACACCTGTATTCAGTAAATCCGACGTCTAAAGCTCAAAAGTCTCCAAAAGGTCTGTTCAAAGGGATGAGACTCCCTGTGTGGACTTCTCAAGGACCCTCGCTGCTCTTAGTGTTATAGGTCCATTGCTGTTTCTGTTGCAGAAGGGTAGCTTTGAGAGCTCAACAGAGCTGCGTGGAGGTTTGTGGAACTTTGGAGCATGCTGCAGTTCCCACTGGGCATCTGTGAAGGTTTGAACCACCCACAGTTGGCTAAATCCGTGGATGCGGAACCCTAGGATGTGGAAGGCCAACTAAAGTCTCATCACAGTAATGCCCAGGAAAGAAAAGACACTTCACTGATTTCTCTTTATGGAATATTTCTTTATAAATCCGCTTAGAGAGTGCATTTGTTTTCTGTTGCTACACAACAAATTACCATACATTCAGCAACTTTAAGCAACTTATATTTATTAGCTCAATTTTTTTAGGTCAGAAGTTCAAGATTGGGTGACTGGGTTCTCTGTTTAGGGCCTCACAAGTCTGAAATCAAAGCTTTGGTAAGATCTGGGCTCACCTGAGCTTCTTCCAAGCACATTCAGGCCAATCCTGCCCACTGTCCCCTGGCAGTTTCCCACTGCTGCCAGTCCTTCTCTTATAGCATTAGGATAATTGTTCAAGGCCCACTTATGAGTGAGAACATGTAACACTCAGTTCTTTGTTTCTGTGATAGATCATTCAGTATTCTGGACTCTAAGTCCATCCAAGTTGCTGCAAAGTTCATAATTTTGCCCTTCTTTATGAGTGAGTAATATTCCATTGTGTATATGTACCACATTTTTTTTATCCAGTCCTCTTTTGATGGGCAGCGTGGTTGGTTCCATGTTTTTGCTATTGTGAACAACGCTGCAATAAACTACATGTGCAGATATCTTTTTCATAGAGTGATTTGAGTTCCTCTGGGTATATTCTCAGTAGGGGGATTGTTTAGATCTATTAGCAATCGCCACACTGTTTTCCACAGAGGCTGTACTGGTTTGCACTCCCACCAACAGTGTCGAAGTGTTCCCTTTTCCCCGCATCCTCTCCAGCATCTGTTGTTTTTTGAGTTATTGATGACTGCCATCCTGACAGGAGTTAGGTGGTATCTCAGTGTGGTTTTAATTAACATTTCTTTGATGACTAGTGAGGCTGAGCATTTTTTCACATATCTGTTGGCTGCTCGTGTGTCTTCTTTTGAGAAGTGTCTATTCGCATCTTTTGCCCACTTTGTAATGGGACTGTTTGATAAACTTCCTTCTTAAAACTGAGTGTGCTGTATCACAAAATTCAATAATAGTAGACTCTATGCCATTCACTGTCTCAGGGTCAGGCAGGGCACATACAGCCAGGGGCACAGATCTTGGGAGCCCTTGTGGAATCCTGTCTCCACACAAATTTTGAATTTTACGACATGTGTCTTGAACACAGTGCAGTGGGGGACACTGGGTTGAGGTCCATGATCGCAGGTCTAAGGACAACTCAGCTCACTCGGTAGCACTGCTGCCTCGCCCTCTGCTGGGCATGGGACCACTCCTTCCCGGCCACTCAGTGGTGATCCAGGGGATACTGCTGCGAGCTGTCATCTCTCCCTCCCTCTGTCACTTCTTTTCTAGTTCTATTTTAGCTATTTGGATGTTACTCATTTTTGTGGATCTTTTGACACCTTTAATTGCTCTTCTCTTCCCACGCCTATTAAGTTTTCTCACCCTATGCTATTGGCATTAGGAACATTTTAAATAATTTGCCAAATAATGTTTTACCACTGCTGTTTTCTGTAAGTTACACTGCTTTGCCTTTAACCCTGTATTAATTTTGCTATAAAGTGTGCAGCAGTAAGGAATAGACTTGTTTTACACACAAGATTGTAGGGCTTCTTGTCTTCTTTCTTCTAATACATACTAACTCAAAGTAGAGGCAAGTTAATATTGCAGATTTGCTGTGAAACTCAAAAACTGATTTTTAAAAGCCATCTCATCTTTTGGCATCTAACTAGGGGGTGCCGATGCAGTTAGACTCTAAGCTTCAACTCTAGGAAGGAGTTACAGTGTTTTCCTAGGAATGAGATTCTTTCAGACTCTCCATAAAGCATAAAACTATTATCTTTAATACCAGAACGAAAGTTTCTCAAACCTTGGCACATTTCACCGATGTGCGGTTGGTTTGCTCCAGAGCTTAGATATGTTTCTGACTCAAACGCACAGATAAAGAAATCCTCACCCTTCCTTCTGACTCCCCTACCGGGGGCATGGTTCCTGACCTGAAAACGGAGATGAATGTGCCTCTATGACCACAAGGATACAGCAGAGAAGAGTCACATGCCAATGTTCCAGAAAGTGTGTTCACAAAGCTTTCATCACGTGCTGGTGGTCTGAGATGCTATCTGGACGTGATTTCATGTCTACCTCAGAACAGAAGAGATGGATGATTCACACTAACTCTCAAGTAAAAAAGACAATAGTTAAATAATGTAAACATTCTCCAGCACCTAGCCCCTCTCCCTTTGTTATCTGTCTTCATTCCTGCTCCACACCACTTCTGCAGACAGACTCTACTTTTCTTAAGACACACCCCAGTACTCTCTACACAAAGAAAGTGTTCCCCACTTTCTCCCAAAGTTCAACTTAAAATGGATTTCCCTGTTGTCACTGAACTCAACTTAGTTGTGTGGTGAGAAAAGACAAAGCTGTAAAGTGCTCTGGAGTGAACCTTGAAAACAGCGAGAAGGGGAAAGTTCAGAAATACTGCATAAAATAACTTAGAGTCTCTTTGCCATTTTCCTGAGTTTAAGATAGGCACAACTGAAAATATCAAATGGCCCTGGAGTCCTGAGGTCAAAAGTATAAAATAAAGGAATGGATTATATTGGTAGTTACCCTAAATCATGCTGAATACAAGGAAAGTCCACTTCACCCCGCAGCACACGTAACAAAGGTGCAGCTGACCAGAGCAGTTTAGATTTACCAAAAAAATGAATTTTCAATCCATTCTCCCCCCAAAAGTGAGGGGTTTTTCTCTTACTTTGGAGACCCCAAAATCAAACACACAGAAAGAGATGAGTCTGGCTTCCATCAGATTGATATAGTCGCTTATGAGTCAAAATCATGCAAATAAGAGGGCTCAACTTTTTAAGAAACAAAAGGAATCTAAGGATGTCTAAAAATATGCTAAGACTTTGAGATTTTTTCTTCTCACCTATTTGTGGTGAGCAGAATAACAGCCTCTGAAAGATGTCCTTGCTCTACTAGGGACCAGGACCAGTGACTATGTTGCTCCTTTCGATGGCAAAGGGGAATCAGGGTTGCTATTCAGCTGACCTTCAGATGGGGAGATTATCCTGCATCATCCAGAAGAACCAGTGTAATTACAAGGGTTCCTACACATGGAAGCAGGAGGAAGAGAGGAAGCCAGAGGGACGTGATGCAAAAGGACTCCACCCACCCTTGCTGGCTTTGAAGACGGAGGAAGAAGCCATGAGCCAGAGTGTGGGCAACCTCTAGAAGCCGGAAAGACAAGGAAACAGAGCACACCAAGAGCCTATAGAAAGGAACACAACGCTGCTAACAATTTGATTTTGACCTGGCTAGGCTTCTGACCTCCAGAACTACAAGAAATACATTTGTGTTGGTTTAAGCCACTAAATTTGTTATATTCATTTGCAATGACAACAGCAATAGCGAATGAATGTGACATCTAACATATCTATACTAACTAACTTGTGAAAAGTGCTAACACCTGAATTGACATATCTTAATTGCTACTAAGAGTTTGTTCTTTCATCATGAACCAAATGGCTTACTATATTAACTATTAGATGAGCGCCATCAAAACCACTGGTTGCATTAATAATTTAATGGTGCATTGTGCTCCAGGAGAGAGACTATCTTCACACTAGTCATTTAAAATACTCTCGAAATGAAATTCTCCAGGGACCTTGGATAACAATGAAGTCATTTGTTGGAGGTGCCAATATCCTTGCAGTGGTGGACTTCAGACTAGAATTTAGGATTCTCATTTCATGTTCTAGCCTCCAGAATTCTTTACAGCCTAGAAAAACGTGTTTTTTCTACCAAAGGCACATTCCAAGAATAAAACAGCCTGGCCCTATACAATGTCCCATCAATTTATATAACCAATATTAGCATTTACATAATATTTAGAAATTTGACCAGATTTTTAAATTATTCTCAAAGACTCTATGGTCAGGATTTTGCTATAAATAAGATAGAGCTGGCATGTGCTTCCTGAGATTCACTTTACTAGGTGATTGAGATTTTCCTGACTCTTCCAGTCATTGCTGCAGCTCCGTGCTGGGATCCAAGGCTCCCAGAACGCTACTCCTCAACAAAGAGCAGACCCTGTCCCGAGAGCTCCTAGCTCCCCACTGCAGGGCTCAATGGAGGGGTGAGGCTGCAAAGAGTATCCCCCTTCTTTTATTTAAAGAAGCAGCTTTCCAAAGACATGTATTCTCTTAGAAGACTCCTGTATCCAGGGGTTGAAGGGATTGGGGAGATATTAGTCAAAGTACACAAGATTTCAGCTAGACAAGAGGAGAAAGTTCAAGATATCTACTGTACATCATGGTAACTACAATAATAATAATAATAATTATTTTTTTTTGAGTTGGAGTCTCACTCTGTCGCCCAAACTGGAGTGCAGTGGCCACTCCCAGCCACCGCAGTCTCGATGTACTGGGCTCCTGCGATCCTTCCGCCTCAGCCTTCTAAGTAGCCAGAATTACAGGCATGCGCTACCACGCCCGGCTGATTTTTTGATTTATTGTAGAGATGAGGTCTTGCTGCCCAGGGGGTCTCAAACCCGCGGGCTCAGGCAATTCACTCACCTCAGCCTCCCAAAGCGCTGGGATTACAGGCTCAGCCATCCAGCCCGGCAGTAACTATGATTACTAACAATATGTTGTATAGTTGAAAATTGCAAAGGCAGTAGCTTTTAAGTACTCTAACCACACAAGAAGTGAATGTGTACATACATCAAAACATCATGTTGTATACCATCCATATGGACAATTTGTCAATTAAAAAAATGTGTTGTATTTAGAGCCACAAAGGAACCCAAAATAGATAATATTCATGGGAGAAATCCAGAACAAAAGTGAAGTCAAAAGAAGGAAAAAGACTCTAAGAAGGTCTCAAATGGCCGGGCTCGGTGGCTTAGCCTGTAATCCCGCACCTTTGGGAGGCTGAGCTGAGTGGATTGCCTGAGCCCGCGGGTTCGTGACCCGCCTGGGCAGTGAGACCTCATCTCTACAATAAATCAAAAAATCAGCTGGGTGTGGTAGCGCATGCCTGTAATTCCGGCTACTTGGAAGGCTGAGGTGGAAGGATCGCCGGAGCCTAGCAGGTCGAGGCTGTGGTGGCTGGAAGCGGCCACTGCACTCCAGTCTGGGCGACAGAGAGACTCCAACTCAAAAAAAAAAAAAAGAAGGTCTCAAATGGAATTTCACAGAGCTCCCATCCCTAGGGTACAAGACAGTCTAGGAGACCAACAGCTATTATTAAAGAGACCTTCAGGTCTTTTGTTTATTCATTCACCACACATTATGGTTTATGATGCTCCAGACCACTAGGAGAAGAACACGAATTGCAGTATATTGTACTGTCAAGTTTCTCACCAGACATAACATTTCCAGAAACAACCTTACGTGAGCCAGTCAGCGAGGGCGGCACATCTTAAGCTTCAGGATGTACTCCCATCTCCAGGTCCCTGCTGTGAGGGGGATTCTGATGCAGGAAGTCTGGGGTCACACCTGAGATTCTGAGATGTCAAAGATGCTGGTCCACATCCTGCACTTTGAGTAGCAAAGCCCTGGAACCCAGGACTCGTGGCTTGTTCTGTCCACCTCAGGTCACTCTTGCTCTCCTGAGACAAGATACTTTTCCCTGCCACTATTGCTCAACCGTCTGACACAAGACAATCATCCTTTTGGATGTTGACCTTTCAGAGTGTCATATAAAGTGACGGGTGAAATGAAAGAACAATGTAAATTTTCATTTTTGTGTGGAGAAAAGACATATGGATGAGGTGTCAATCTGGAAATACATTGCCCGTAGCCATCAAAATAGAATGACTCAAAATGTCAACAGCTCTGAAGCTCTGGAACTGACGAAGCAAGCAGGTGCGGCGTTTGTCAGCAGGATGTGGAAACAGGTCTTTCTCATAAACAAGGGACTGGAGGATTCAAAGAGTCTGCTGTGAAGGGTGGCTCTTTAGCTAGGGCCGAGGTAGGGGTGCGGAGGGGCAGTCAGTGTCCTGCACACAGAAATAAACCAGCCATTACTAACCCGCCAGACAATAAAGCTTCAGGAGAGTTGGGTTTTACTACCATATTTCACAAAGCACCGTGCCTTGAACTGCTCCCAGAGGCACAGTTCAGGTTCACGCTCTCATCTCCCTTCCTACTTTATATGAGGTGATCATATCTTTTACTCACAGAGCTGGGAACGATGTCCTTGAATGTACCAACCATAGACATTTCTATCATTAAAGCCTGATTATAAAATCTCCCCGAAGAACAAATGATGGGGACCATGCTGGCTTTATAAAAGTTCCATTAGTCCTCGGAGCAAAGTCTCCGTGGCCGAAAACCAAATCCCTCACATGCAGCGGGACCATCGCTGACCGTAAAGGACAGAGCAGCTATGACCTTTCACACAGAGAGTCGTTTGTAAGTGAATTAAAAGTATCAGCAAAGGACTGAAATGGTCGCTATGAATCAACAATTTCTGATACACAGATTCTGCTCAGCAAGCTAAGACGTAAGGTGGGATAATGGGATTACCTTATTTAATTACAGATGTGAAAAATATCTCTTTTCAAGTCCTGATTCCACATTCCTAAAATACTTTCAAATGTATTTTAAGTAACCAGTTATCTTTTCACTTGAAAGTGTTAATATTTTAGGAAATATTATATTCTATGGGGAAGGTAATCTCAGTTAACATAAACACACAGTATGGATATGCTAATAAAGTATTGTCAAGCAGCAAAAAAATTATCATTTTATGCAGATGATAATGTAATGTTTAACCAGTAAAATAATTCCCTCATTTATTATAATAGCTATAATTATAATAGCTGTATCATAATTAATAGCTATATAATAGCTGTACAGCTATTAATACTAAGGTACAAAATCAATTTAAATTTAGTCAGAACTTTTGTTATTACCAAAAATTATTAAGACTCCTTTTATGTAGAGTTTTAATGTGCCCCCAAAGCACTCTAAGTAGTTCTGCCTATTAATAAAGAGCAAGATATCACAAAAGAAGCATTGGTTTGCCCCTAAACTTATACAGAGTTTGGGTAGCAAAGTATTAGTCTTAATATTTTTTAAGATGCAGAGAAATATTAAAATAATTTAATTTAAACAAGAGTCTTGGAGTCTGTCTTATATCCTTGGTGAAATAGATCAAATCTTGTTAAAGTCCCATACAATAGCTGTCACATCTAGTGAAAGAGCACCTTAATCAATAACAGAATCGATACATCACTTGAAAGTATTAATATTCTGTAGTCAATGCAAATGTAACTTTAAAAATATTTAACAGATAATAATAAAGTTAATATTTTTGCAAGTTTTACATGTGCCAAGAACCATGTTTAGCACTTTATGTTTATTCTATCATTTGTGTGTAAGGTATGTATCATTGTCATTATTATTATTCTCATCTACTAATAAGAAACCTGAGATGCTAAAATATAACAGTCACAGAATTTGAACTATCCTTCCTCATATAATTATACCATAATCCTCAATTCCAAAACAAGTGACAACTAGGAAAAATACCACTGCAAAAAAATTTTTCAAGTATTCATCATTATTAACTGTAATCACCAGAACTTTTTAATCCTGTCTAACAATATCACTTACTTTTCAATGTAAAAGTTAAATCTACCTTGGGCTCTAGGTATCAAATTAAACGAATTTGCTTCTTACCCTTCCCAATACCCCCCTGAAATGAAAGTTAAAACTGATTAAAAGAAAAGAATCTTACATCAATAATTGTCAACAAGTGATAACTGTACCATCTTTCTAGAAGATGAAAAGCCAATGGGAGAAATGCAGGAGACAAAAGGAAAAAGCTGTTTCCTAGAATCTACTCTTAAGAGACTGTAGAAGAAATGAGGGCCTGCCGGGGGTGGGGGGCAAACTTCATCAACAAGGGTTCACAATGAACATTTGTACACCTAACCCTGAATTGCACTCCACATCTTTAAAATTAAAAATCAAAGAAAGAAAGAAAGAAAGAAAGAAAGAAAGAAAGAAAGAAAGAAAGAAAGAAAGAAAGAAAGAAAGAAAGAAAGAAAGAAGGGAGGGAGGGAGGGAGGGAGGGAAAGAAAGAAAGAAAGAAAGAAAGAAAGAAAGAAAGAAAGAAAGAAAGAAAGAAAGAAAGAAAGAAAGAAAGAAAGAAAGAAAGAGAGGGTCAGCCTGCCTGGCAGACTCCAGAGAGTCTTAGAGTGATGGGGTGATATAAGCACAAGGCTATTCCAGCTGCCCTCATTTCTACTGCATGTCTCCTAACCATGCCCACCAAATATATGCATATGAAATGTCCATGCAGGCCAAAGGAAGACAGCTCTCCTCTAAAGCATTGAAATAAGCTGTGTTGGAAGTTCCAAGACTTCTAATGTAAGCGTTTTCACCTCCAGGGAAAAGTCTTTCTTATTCTAGCATTTGACTTGATCTCTTTCTTGTCTGCTTACTGGAAAGCAAAGATTCCAAGTCACTAAACTCTTTTCTTCTCTCTCTATATAGAATTGTCAGACAAAATTTCCCCTCTAGGGAGAGATAAAAATTTTTTTTAAAGCCCTAAATATACAATAGCAAAGAAAAGTTACACTTTCTACCTAAAAAGCATACGTGGATCATGAGATATGAAAAATGATCACCATGGCAGAGAGAAACCAGATATATCAGTAGAAAAACTGACCCTAGAGGATATAGAGAAATTCAGGCAATATGATAGAAATTTAAAAATGAAAACTCTAGTAATAGAGTTGAAAATATGATATTACGCTCATATGAGAAAAAAAAAGCCATATGTAAATTCTTAAACAGAAAAATAAAAAAGAATCTCTTAAAAGTTAAATACAAAGTTGCCAAAATTAAAATTTGAAAAGGAAACTAAAAAAACAAAATTAGGCTGGATATGGTGGCTCACACCTATAATCCCAGCACTTTGGGAGACCAAGGTAGGAAGATTCTTTGAACCCAGGAGTTTGGCACCAGCTTGGGCAACGTAGCAAGACCTCGTCTCTTAAAAAAAAATTAAAAATAAAAATTAGCTGGGTTTGGTGGTATGCACCTGTAATCCCAGTTACTCAGGAGGCTGAGGCAGAAGGATCGCCTGAGCCCAGAGGTGGAGGCTTCAGTGAGCCATGAAGGTGCCACTGCACTCCAGCCTGGGCAACAGAGTGTTCAGTAGGTCTCCAGAATTTATTAATCCTATCTAATAATATCACTTACCTTTCAATTTAAAAGTTAAATCTACCTTGGGCTAGGTAAAAAGAAAAAATATCAATAAAAAGGGAAATTTTCTATTATGTAAAATAAAAAGACCAAAAATACCAAGAGTATAAGAGAAAAGATGAGAATAATAGGTCCAATGTCCAACAACAACAACAAAAACAACCTAGAAAAACGGAGAAAACAGAAGGGAGGAAAAATAAAAAACAATTTTCCACAGTGAAAAAGTTGAACTTCCACATTGCAAAGGCCCAAAGTGGCTCAATAACTAAATGGTGGGATCTGTACTCATTATCATCAAAGTTGAGACCATCAAGAGCTCCAGCAGGAAAAAAAAAGGAAGTCAATTGTAAAGGAATGATAAACCAATTGCGCCAGATTTCTCATGAATCACACTGTTGCTAAAAGTTAACAGAATAATACTTTAAAACCTTTGAGGAAAAATATTTTTTTACCTAGAATTTTAGTACCAGCCAAACTTTGTTCAAGCATAAAGGGAAAATAAAACATGTTTATACAGATTTTAGTTAGAAATCAAGGTGACAGAAAGATTTCAGGCACTATTCTTCAAGGGTGGGGAGAGATGGAGAAAGACCAAAATGAACGAGTGGTGCGATTTTAGGAAAAAGAACAGAAGAAAGGCAATCTCTGTGGGAAGAAGAGGGTATTACAATAAGAGGAAGTAATAAAGTGGGGAAAAGGCAAACAGAAATTCTGAAAAATCCAAAAATATAAATATAAAGCTGTGATCAAAGTAAGAAACAACTTAAGTTTTCACTTAATTTGCTTCAATTTCAACTTTTATCTTCTTCAAGTTTCACTTGAAGAAATAAAAAGGCATGTAAGAAAGGAATTAATTTGACCTTGATACAGGAAATAATCTCTTTAGGGTGATCCAGGAGGCGGGGCATTGGGCAAATGGCTATATACAGTTCTTACACAATGACTCTTGGTCTGAAAAAGGACATCATTTTTGTAAAGTTGCAATGACCTAAACAGTAAAACAACATATATTAAATGATAACACAAATAGTAAATCTGTAAGGTTATAATGGCATAAATATAAAAATAGCTTTTATAGTCAGTCTATACACAAAGCAAGAAAGACCTGATTGTGATTGTAAGATAAAATGTAAACACACAACCTGATTCTAATAGCATCCACTGATAGGAAGTGGGTCATGGAAGTGAGGAAAGCAGAGGAAAGGGTAGAGGTGTATACACTCCTCTTTCGAAGTAGGGTCACAGCACATGGTGATGGAATCAGAACAGAAATCGCTCAAATGCATTACAGGAAATGTCAAAGGTAACCAGTAGAAGAACTACAAATACTCATATATCAAACATTGGAATGAAGAGAGTGGAGAAGAGAGGGAGAGGATAAAGGTGGCCATCTCATCAACAAGGGTACCTGCGTAATGAACATTTGTACACCTAACCCTGAATTGTACCCCACATCTTTAAAAGAAAAAAATGAAAAGGAAAAACAAGGTGATCATTCCTCATCTTTCTTGATGATGAGTCAATAAATATTTTCTAAAATTTATAAATAAAAACATAGAGTAGAACAATAATAGTTAACCTTTAATGACCACTTACTCTATCCCAGGCACTATTCTAATCACTTTTATGCATGTATGCATTAATTTCCACCATAACTTTAAGAGAAAAATGAAGAAACTGAGGCACTGAAGTATTAAAGAACCTGCCCAGAGAAATACATCTGGGGAAAAGGTGGAGCCTGGATTCAAATCCATCTCGTCTGGCTTCAGAGTCTGCGCACTTGATAAATGCACAGACTGTCTTCTCACAACAGCACAGACTACAACCTTCCAAAGTGCCAGGCACTAGCCTAAGTTCTTTATATGAACTGAATGTGTGTGTGTACTAATATTTTCCCCATTTGACCAGTGAGCAAGCTGAGGTCAGCAATCTGTGGTCCGTGAGTCGGATCTGGATTGAAGCCTATTTTTGAGTGGCCATGAGCTTAGAATGTTTTTTTCATTTTTTTTCTTTTTTGCTGTTTACATTTTTATTTTTAAAATGTGGGGTACAATTCGGGGTTAGGTATACAAATGGTCATTGTACAGGTAAAGTTTGGGCCTCACTTTGGCCCTCACATCACCTGGTTGGAGATCAGGTATCCTTACAGATGTAGTGTGCTCCCTCACTCCCTCCCCTTGTTTTTTGTTTTTTTTCATTTTTAAAGAGTTGGAGAAAGAAGGAGAAGGAAGAGATGGAGGAAGAGGGTGAAAAGAAAGAGAGGAGGAGAAAGAGATAGAACACGTGGCCCATAAAACCTGAAATATTTTTATCTAGCCCTTAATAAATATGATTTACCAACTCCAGTTCTCCTGGTCCTGTAGTAAGAGCTAGGTAAGTGGACGTCCAAAATAAAAACTGCATTTCTTAGCTTCATTTGCAATTAAGGAAGATCATGGAACTTCCCTTTAAATAACAAGACTAAAGCCTCAGCACTGTGGGCAGCTTCTGGCCATGTTGGCTTAAAACAGACACTCTCCTTTCTTCTTCCTTTATTTAAAAAAAAAATTTCAAGTTGACAGATAAATCGTATGTATTTATTGTGTCCAGCATGATTTTTCAAGTATATATGTATTGTGGAATGACTAAATCTAGTAATTAACGTGGCATTACCTCATATAGTTACCCCTGGTGCGATGGGAACCCTTAACACACACGGTCTTAGCATTTTTCCAGAATACAACATATTGTCATTAACTATAGTCTCTTGAACCAATTCCTTCTCATTGAAGTTTTGCACCCTTTTTCCCAACAGCTCCTCCCCCCGCCCACTCTACCTCTGTTTCCCCTCCCAGCCATCCAGCCTTCAGTTATCATCATTCTACTCTCTAATTTTTTGAGATCAACCGTTTTATATTCCACATATGAGTGAGATTGTATAGCCTTTGTTTTTCTGTCTGGCTTATTTCACTTCACGTAATGTCCTCAGGTTCATCCATGTTGTTGTAAGTGGCAGGATTTTCTTCTTTTTTATGGCCACTCTCTCTTTTCCTTTGCTTCTTATCCTTCCCACTGGCAGAGAAATGGTAGAGTGCCTGTGTCCCCAAGGGCTTTGTGGAATAAAGCTGCCATATTTGCCCTGGACTGCCATCCTTCTAACTTTCATGTGAGTGAGGGACACATTTCTACCTTGACTAATCCCTGTTCTTTTATGTCTTTCCTTTTTCTCAGCTGAACCTACTGCTAGCTAAGAAAATATGTGAATGTATTGCTCTGGTTATTTTTCAATTTAACTTGCTCAAAGGTATGTCTGATAGAGTTTGAGCCCATCCCAATCAGCTACCTAAAAATAGATCATCACTCCGTATTACAGAATGATGCTTTTGTAATTGAAATAAAATTATCATCTTCTCCTATAACTAAATAGTCACTGAACTCTGTTTCCCAGGACAAATGTAAAGGTTTGATAATGCTAAGTAAATAACAATCTGATGTACAGAGATAAAAAAAATAAATTTCTGATTTCTAGCACAAATGAGTAGCTCAACTCACTAATCTAGGTTTTGTGTGTATCAGTCAGGGTCCTGGTGGGAAACAGACGGCACTCTCAAATTGGGTAATGTGAGGAGTGTTATATCAAGACACTGCAAAGGTGCGAGCAGGGTGGGGGGAATCAGTAAGGAATTCTGAAATATCCCAGGCAAAGCAGGGAGGGAGAGTGAAGCGGGAAGGGGCTGTCTGGGAAGGCCCTGACAGGAGCTGTAGCTTTTGAGAGAGGCATACCTCTCCCAAAGCAACCCTGTAAGGAGACACTTAGGGAATGGGATGGCATATAGCAACATCATGCCCATCCTCCTGTCCTGTATCCTGCAGGGCCTCCCATCCACAGAACCCAACCTGAAGTCCAAGGAGGAAGCAGGGTGGAGGGTGTGAAGAGTGGGTATAGAAGGCCTGAGGGACAACATCCATCCAGTTTTCCCACGACAGAAAACCAGAAGTTCGTATGTTATCATTTCCTTTGAGGCTCCAACTTAATGAGTTATTAAGCTCATGAGAAGCAACTCATTCTCTCAGAAGCTCTTGTTAGGTGTCCCAATCTTTGTAGTTTATGGGAGACAGAGGAACACAGTGGATTACTGCACCAGAGATGGTTTTCCAAAAGTCTTGGTGGAAATGAACTTCCATGATGTGTTGACTAATGATAGACTAATCAGAGGGCTAATGATATTCCTCTGATGATATCCGGGGAATGGTTATGCAGGGTCAGATTTAGAGAGTGGAAAATCCCACACTAGAGGCTTGGGCATCATTGTTGCAAGCGTCAGGGGGCACTCATTACCATTCCCGATTTAATGTGAAATGCAGTACAACCATCCTTCATTTGGAAAGGGCAGCAACAGCAAACCAAACACAATCACTCTCTAACTCTTGAAAACCTGTTTTTGATGTTTTGCAGTAGACCACAGCCACGTCTTTATGTTCCTAGAGAGGAATGGGGAGGTGGCAAGACTGTGGGTCTTCCATCCTGTCCCTCTATATGATTTCATCTTAACACTTGCCCCTATTACCTCCTGATATTTTCTTATTTCCTTTCTGACTGCAGCCCCCAGTAAATGTTAGTATCTTGATAACAAAAAATAAGTCTGTCTTGGTAAATCCTAGCTGATGCTCAGTAGACGTTTGTTAAATCAATGAATAACAAAATATAAATATTTTCTGAAGGACTATTGGCATAAGGCTTATCTGGTATAAAATGGATGAGTAATTTTAGAACAGTTCGCTACCACTTTCAAGTATATCAGCCCCTGATGATATGAGAAAGCAATAAACTCCCATGTTAAGTGACACTTCCTTCAGGAAGCCTTCCACAATCAAAGTAGGGGCCAAAGGAAGGCAGAAACTTTCCTTGTACAATGACCACTTGTAGACCTAGTCCTGAATTGTACCCCACATCTTTAAAATGAAAAAAAAATGCTGTCTCCATGGAATCTGCAGCATGCGTTGACTTGCCTTTCAGGTCTTGTTTGCCATTTTTCCTACACATCACTTATTTTCCTTGAAAACAAGGGTTAATTGCACACTACCTTTTTCCACACGGTGTTTTATTTCCCATAGGAGCATGATAAATGCTTATTGAGTTGAGATTGAGATATACTGAACCTCCATGCCATAAAGGCATCTCTTCTATTTGACATCTTTTTTTACACATCTAGTATGTAATTCTGGAAGCAAACACATGCCTGAATTGTTCTGTCAAGTGGAACTAATGCTATTTATACCACATCAAGTGGAAGAGGGAAAACGACTTTAAGAAAGTCAAATGTGCTCTTCAAATATTTGTCATATTATTAAGTAAAGATTTGAGGCAACTTAGTTTAACTTTAAATTAGAATGCCATTGATCTAGTTTTGATTTATTTCAAAGATAAATGGCATGACCTTTGGGTGATTCACAACAAAGAATAATCAATTAGAAATCTAGAATCTAGGTTGAATAGAAAAATAATTTCATGTCATACAGTCACAGAGTCTGAAAAGAGTAAATCATTGGTCTAAATATATGTTAAATACTGGAATCAATTCTATAAGGATCAAAAAAAATGTATGCGAGTAGCTTCAATGGAAATTCAGGAAAAAAATGTACATGTGGCTTCGTTGAAAACCCAAACCCGCAGAGTGCCTGGAGTTGGAAACCGGGCAGATGAAAGAGCCAGAAATGCAAAGTGTCGTCGATTTGGCAGATTCCGATGCCAAACAGAGCACCTGCCCTCCACCTCTTTGTACACCCATATACTTTGGCATGGTTTGCCATGTCTGCCAAGAGTGACTCTTGAGGAGTGAGATGCGACAGAGAAACAATGGAGACAAAGTCTGCCTAGATTGTACTTGGCGCAGACAAGCCCATGAGCCTGGGCTTCACTCCGGGCATTGGATTCACTTGTATATTGTGTGATGTAAGAGTTCTTCAACTCAAGCAACAGAGTCAGAAAATACACAAATCAGCATCTTCAAGTGCATGCTTTAACGAAAAAGCAAAAAAACAACAAAAAAAATAAGAAACATAAACATGGCTATGAATCCCAGAGAATGTTCAGAGTTTTAAAGATCCATAATTCTCATTTTGTCCCAGAATCTATGTGTACATTTCTTCTCTATATTTATGACTTTAAGTGAAAATAACAATGGCAGCTGAATGAACCTTCAGACAAGCATAGGACCATTTCCAGGTAAAGATAGACATAAGGTGTGTAAGAGGTTTGGATCAGTAAGAATCTAGGGAGCATCTATTCTCTGCCATGCACCCTGGTGGGCACTGGCAATGCACATAGGAAGAGGACATAGTTCCCAAGCCCAAGTGGAATGAATACACAGCCTGGTATATTTTCAGTCTGCATTTATTGAGACTAAGGAAAACACTGGACTGAGGAAAACATCCCAGAGAACCATGGGAAAAGAAATATTAACTTCTGAGTTACCATTTATGTAATAGACACTGTGTTATTTAAAATACCTCATCACTTGCTCACAAGTATTCTGAGAGTTAGGTAGATATTTATTTTACAGAAGGGTCAAACTGAAGCTCAGCATGGGATAAAATGATGAAGCTGTGATTTTATAACTACTATGGTGGTTTCAGGACTAATCCAGTCCAGTCTGATTCTAAACTCATGTTATTTCCACTTTTCTACACGGTGTGCTCCCACAAATATCTACAGCATAAGTGACTAAGCATCAAGGGGTTTGTCATATATTAAAGGGGGTAAGATATAGACCTAAATGACCATATCCTAAGATAGAATTATGTATTAAAAGACAAACAAAATGTGCTAATGTGGGAGAGTTCTCAGATGATAATAATACCACTCATTGAGCATTTAATAGTGTACGTAGCACTAATCTAAGCACTTTGCATGTTCTTGTCTAAATTTCTAAAAGTATAAAATATGCATATGCTTTCTTAGATGGTTTATTATAAACAAATTATTTTTAAACCACCATAAATAATGTAGTGTCCTGTGGCAAATAATATTTTTAAACTACTATAAATAATATTTATAGAAAGTCCATTAGACACAACAAATAATGGAACTAAATGCTGAGAGGAGACAAAGAAGTGAAAGGTATTGCCTTTGCTGCTAGAAAGTTTCTAGTCTAAATAGAAAACACTCTTACTGACACACACACAAAAAATGTATGAATGACTAAGAAATGGCATGGAATAACTATTTACAAATATATTAATGGGAGACAAAGTAAATATGATGAAAGAGTTTTGATCAGGTGTTTCAAAGTACTTTTCAGAGAAGAATTGAAAGATATTATAGGTAAGAGACATGGGTTAAAACTATCAACAAATAAGAGAAGAAAGAATTGAACATAGTAAGATCATTAGGGTAACTCATCTAGCGTGGTGCCTGACTTAAAGGAAATACTCAGTGAATGTGAATTTCTGACTCTTTCCTCACCTCTTCTGTAGTTAAGACTCTTGATTGCAGGAGACAGAGAGTACAACCTCATCTGCTTTAAGTCAAGTAGATTACTTATTGGCCCATGGTATAGCTGCAGAGTTCAAAAGACATCTCTTCATTTCTCAGTTCTCTTGGGGTTTTCCTCTTGGGCCAGCCCACTCCACCTGCTGAACAGCTTACTCCAAACCCAGGGGTTCACTCTCCTAGCTCAGGTTCACACTAAGGAAAGAAGCTATCATCCCCAAAGTCTGAAGCACTGTCACATAAATGGGTGTCAGTGGCCAGAATTGGGTTTATGTGCTCACTGCTTGACATCTGGAAGGGCTTTAGCTTTCACTCTAAATTAAATTGGGAACCACTGAAGACTTTTTAGAAGAAAAAAGGCACAATCTCACCTTTGTTTTATAAGAATCATACTAACTAGCACAGGCAAGGGTAAAACCTGAAAACCCATTCAGGAGGCTCTAGCAGCAATCAGATGAACCATTACTGTAGTAACTTTGACCAGAATAAAGGCAATGGGAAGTCATGAGTAGTGATAAATACAAAATACAATATTTTCAGGGCAGAGGTAAGATAATTCCCCGAATGACTGGATATGGTATATAAGAGTAGAGGAGAAGTCAAGGATAATATTTTAAGCCTGAGTAACTGAGAGGATGGATGAGATGAGGTAGGTGTCTACTAGATGAAGTCAACTAGATGGAAGTAGGTATCTACTGGAGACAGTCAAGATCTTTTCGACACCCAAGTAAGTATCATGAGGACCAAGGCTTGAGCTCTGCAACGCTTCAATGTTACTTTATGAGGAAAAGAAAGAGAAATAAAGGAAAATTAGAAAAGTTACCAGTGAGACAGGAGGAAACTTGAAAGAGTGTGATGTCTCGGATGCTTAGTGAAGTAAAGCGAGAAAGAGTAAGAGACCAACAGACTCAAACATCAGACAGGGCAAGACAGAATGTTGCTACATAGTCCACCTCCAACATTGGCAGTGCCTGGAGCAAAAACACAAACACGAGCTCCTCATGTGTCTAAATTTTTGAAAGTTATAAATCAAATTCAAAGATTGTTAAATAAAACATGCTCCATTCTCCTGCAATGACTACTATACCTTCATAAAAACTTAGAAGACCGTGTTCAAATTGAGACTTTTCAGACCCCCTCTTGGCTCTGGAGAGAACATGACAGCCCAGAGGTAGTGAGTCAACTCCCTGCTCCTCTCCTCTCACCACAGCTCCTTCCCACACCATGAGGGTTCTTGTATGCACAAATGTGAACATCCTATCCCACCCTTCGATTTAGGAAAGACTTAGGCCTTTCTCTGCCAATGACCACCCATCAAGAAGTTCACAGTACCAAGGGGACATTTTCACCTGGAACCAGTGCCCTCTTCTCTAAACCATGCTCTTGCAACTGGACCCATATAATTGTCCATATAATGGTACTGAATCTACATCCAGGACTGTGTGGGTCTCCTCACAGTTTCATCCTCCCAGGTGTGTCCCCCAGGATAACAGAATATCACTGTTTGTAAGAATGCAAATAGAATGAGGGCACATGGGCTGGGATGTCCACATTTATGGATGATGACAGTAAAGAACACTAATAAAAGAAAAAGGCCTAAAGCTACACTAAAAATCACAAGGTTGAGAAATCCAGGACTCCATCCCTCAACAAAAGCAACTAATAAGCTGGCAAAAACTCAGAATTAACTTCTACAGAATTCTAGAATTCGCTCAAAAACTTATGACAACCAGGAAAAGGCTTGGTGATAAAATCATCTGCTGCTTTGTAGTATGAGAGCACTGTGACAACTTAAACTCCCTATCATACCCAATTCTCAGATCAGTGGTGATGGTGAGGACAGGAGCCCACACTGCTGGTTCAGGCTACCAGTTTAAGAGGGAGCAAGATAAGCATTATTCTCAAGGAATTATAGTTGTCCATTTTGACCTGTCCGGTGACTCTCTGAAGAACTAGAACAGGGTTGGCCTTTATTTAACCTGACTTGGAGCATTAGTAGGCTGGGGCAGCTTCCTGAGAAGCTTTTGCTGGAAGCATTTAAAGACATGTGTCTTAGACGCAGCAACCTGGGACAAGGAATGTCAAGACAAGCAACACTGAGACTAAAAAGTGTGAGAATAAAGAGATTGGAAAAGGAGATATATGAAGGAATAAAAAAGACCTTTAGGCTTTTAAAAGTTCTCATGTAACACCTGTAGTACAGCTATTTAGGAGGCTGACGCCGGAAGATTTCCTGAGCCCAGGAGGTTGAAGCCACAGTGAGCCTTGATCATGCCACTGTACTCCAGCCTGGGCAACAGAGTGAGACCCTGACTGAAAAAAAAAAAAAGATGATGAGGGGAAGGGGCAAATTTTTAAATTTTGAATAGGGGTTGAGTACTATAATATTACCATCAAAATATTAAATGAAAGTGGATTGCTTTTTTAAAGTGCTATTATTATATTCATTGAGGTTGATGCTTTTCTATAATAAGAATAAAGAACCTTACATGATATTATGTTTTGCTTTTTTAACCCATTAATGGAAGAAAGTTATCTACAACCATAAGTAGTGAAAGACTTTTGCTGGGATTTCTGTAGAATCTTTCTGATCCTCAAAGCACATAGCAAGCAATCAGTATTTTAACTTTTGATGTAATCATTGACAATGTTTCCTGAATTCATTTATGTATCCTTTTGTTATTTATTTCATTAATAAACACAAAGGGGGCATTGACTGTGCCAAAAAAAAAAAAAAAGTTCTCACGTATACTGGAGAATCAAGGATGCTATGTACATATCTTCCTGGATATATGTTCTGATAGAAACTGAGAAAACCCTGAGCTCACATCTGTAGCTGACCTTTAGGCTCCACACAAGCAGAAATTAAAGCCTAAGGCAAAGTTGTAAACAGCCTAAGTGCTAAAGAAGTGTCTCAGTAAAAGGCGATTTGAAAATACTGGAAGAATATTTATTTCTTGTTCTTTCAAGTCTTCTTTCTTTAGCTTAAGGTATTTAAGGAAAAGATATAAAAATAATAGTTGACCACTAAGCTAACAGAACACAGATTTCAGTGGCCACACACACAGACATACACATACACACAAATTCAGACTTTACAAAAATAGTTCAAATGCATCACCAAACAAGTAAACAGCAACTGCTCACAGAAAGCAGTAACATCAAACCTCAGTGAAAAGGGAGATTCTGACTTATAGAGTTGTCACATTATAATATTCAAGCTGTCTGGTTTTGAACAAAAATTTGCAGGGCATGCAAAGAAACAAGAAAGTATGACCATTTACAGGGGAAAAGATATTAATAGAAACTGTCACTGAAGAAGTCTAAGTATTGACCTTATTATACCAAAACTTTAAAACTTAAATATGCTTGAATAGCATAAGGAAACAATAAAATTAAAACTAAGGAAAACAAGGATTAAAATGTCCTACCAACTAGAAAATATCAATAAAGAAATAGAAAATATTGAAATAAATGAAATAGAAACTCCAGAGCTGAAAACTATAATAATTGAAATGAACAAATTATTTAAATTGTTAAATAACAGACTTGAGCAGGCAGAAGAAAGAGTGGAGAAGAAATAGTTCAGCTGATATATTATCCATCTAAGTAGGAAAAAAATGGATAAAGGAAAGTGAACGGAGAGCTTAAGAGACATGGAAGACACTATTAAGTGGGCCAACATATGCATAATGAAAGTCTCAGAGAAGAAAGAAAAAGGGTAAAAAATAAGATGTAAAGAAATGATGGCCAGAAATTCCCCAAATTTGATGACAGACATGAATCTATACATCCAAGAATCATGACAAACTCCAAGCAGAATAAATCCTAGGAGTTCCACACCAATACAATTATAGTCAATTTGAAGACAATAACGAAATCTCAAAAGCATCAAGAAAGAAGTGACTCATCACATACAAGGAACCCTTAGTGGGATTGACAGTCAATTTTGTTTTAAAAATCATGGAGGACAGAAGACAATTGGGTTACTAATTGGATTACTATTATCTAAATTGCTGAAAGCAAAAACTTGATTCCATCAAAACTATCTTTTGCAAATGAAGGTTACATTAAGATATTCCCAAATACACAAGAATTGAAGGAGATCATCACTAGTAGATCTGCCCTACAAGAAATTCTAAAGTAGTTAATTAGCTAAATTCAACCAATTCATAATGTATATGTACCTTGGAACACCATGTTTAAGAAATGATAACAATGTTATCTGTCAATTAAAAAAATACATTTAATAAATAAATAAAAGTAGATATAGTCATTCCTCAATATCCACAGGGGATTAGTTGAAGGACTTCCACAGATAACCAAATCCACAGATGGGCTAGTCCTTATACAAAATGACATAGTATTTTTATATAACCTACATATAGCCTCCTGTACACTTCATTATTCTTTTCTTTTTTACTTTTTAAAAATTTTGATTTTAAATATGTGCGGTACACTTCAGGGTTAGATACACAAATGATCATTGTACAGGTAAAGTTTGGGCCTCACTTTTGTCTTCATGTCACCTGGCTTGAGATCAGGTACCTTTATTGATAAAGTGTGTCACTCCCCACTCCCTCTCCTGGCAGTTTCCCACTACTCCCAATCCCTTTCTTTATAGTATTAAGATAATTGTTCAGGGTCTGCTTATGTGTGGGAAAATGTACTCAGTTCTTGTTTCTGTGAGAGATCACTGATTAGTATAGACTCTAAATCCATCCAAGTTGCTGTGAAGTCCATAAGTGTGCCCTTGTTTATGACTACATAATAATACATTGTATACATGTGCTAGTTTTTAAAATCCAGTCTAATTTTGATGGACAGCATGGTTGCTTCTATGTTTTTGCCATTGTGAATAGTGCTGAATAAACATTCATGTGTAGGTATCTTTTTGGTAGAATAATTTGAGTTCCTCCAGGTATATTGCCAGAAGGAGGATTGCTGGATCATTTGGAAGGTTGATTTTTATATCTTTTAACAACAGCCACAGTGTTTTCCACCAAGGTTGTATTAGTTTACACTCCCAACAACAGTGTAGAAGTGTTCCCTTTTCCCTGCATCCTCTCCAGCATCTGTTGTTTTTTGAGTTATTGATTATGGTCATCCTGACTGGAGTTAGGTGGTATCTCAGTATAGTATTAATCTGTATTTCTTTGATGATTAGTGAGGCTGAGCATTTTTTCATGTATCTTTTGGCTATATGTCTTATATGTTGCTTATATGTCTTATTTTGACAAGTGTCTATTCATATCTTTTGCCCACTTTGTAATCAGGCTGTTTTTTCTTTTTGGCACATTTGAGTTCATTGTAGATGTTAGGCCTTGGTCAGATATACAGTTGGCAAAATTTTTTTTCCCTTTTTGTGGGCTGCCTCCCTGCTCTCTCAATGGATTCTTTAGCTTTGCAGAGCTTGTCAGTTTGATGAGGTCCCACTTGTCTATCTTATCTCTTATGGCATGGGCACTTGGCGTTTTGATCAGGAATTGGATGCCAGTTCCAATTTTCGTAAGGGTGTCTCCTGCATTTTCTAAGGTTCCTATAGTTTGAGGTTTTACATTTAGGTCTTTGATCCATTTAGAGTTGATTTTTGTGTATGATGCTAGGTAGAGGTCTTGTTTTAATCTTCTGCATGTGGTCAGCCAGTTTTCCCAACACCATTTACTGAGTAAGTACTCCTCTCCCAAGTGGTTGTTAGTGAAGGCTTTGCCAAAGATGAATTGGTTGAGTAATTGAAGTTTTGCTTCCAGACTCTCTATCCTGTTCCATTGATTCTAGTACCAGTACCAGGCTGTTTTGATTATTGTAGCCTTATAATAAAGTTTGAAGTCTAGAAGTGTGATACTTCCTGTTTTGTTTCATTGGCTGAGGATTATTTTGGCTATTCATGGTCGTTTATAATTCCATATGAATTTCTGTATTGTTGTTTCCAGATCTGAGGAGACTGATGCTAGTAATTTAATGGGTATTGCATTAAATCTGTGAATTGCCTTTAGTAGGATGGCCATCTTAACAATATTGATTCTTCCAATCCATGAGCATGGAATATTTTTCTATTTGTTTGTGTTACCTTTGATTTCTTTGAGCAATGCATAGTAGTTTTCATTGTAAAGGTCTTTCACTCATCTAGTTAGGAAGATGCCAATGTATTTCATTTTTTTGTGTGTGGTTATTGTGGATGGGATTATGCTTTTTATTTGGTTCTATGCCTGTTTGTTGGTGGTGTATAAGAATGCTACTGTCTTTTGCAAATTGATTTTGTATTCTGAGACTTTGCCAAGGTCCTTTATCAATACAATAAGGTTTTTGACAGATTCTCTTGGATTTTTGAGGTATAGAATTATATCATAAGCAAAGAGGGATAGCTTGACTTTCTCTTTCCCTACTTGGATACCCCTGATTTCCTCCTCTTGTCTGATTGCTCTAGCTAGGACTTCCAACACTGTGTGGAACAGGAGGGCTGAAAGTGGGCAGCCTTGTCTTGTTCCGATTCTCAAGGAAACGCTTCCAATTTTTGTCCATTTAGCTATTTGTTAAGCTATGGATTTACCATAGATAGCGCCTTCTATTTTGAGGCATGTTCCCTCTTTGTCTAGGTGTTCAAGGGTTTTTATCAAGAAGAGATGCTGAATTGAATCAAAATCTTTTTCTGTATCTAATGATATAATCATGTGATTCCTGTGCTTATATCTGTTGATGTATTTAATTACATTATGGTCTTGCAGATGCTGAACTAGCCTTGCATCCCAGGAATGAAGCCTACTTGATCATAGTGGATGATTTTTGACATATGTTGTTGGATCTGCTTTGCTAGAATCTTACTGAGTATTTTTGGGTCTATGTTCATCAGGGAGATTGGCCCATAGCTCTCTTTCTTTGTTGGATCGTTACCTGGTTTAGGTATCAGTGTGAGCTTCATAAAATGATCTGGGAAGAGTTCCATAGTTCTCAATTGCTTGGAATACTTTCAGTAGGACTGGTATCAACTCCTTCTTGTATGTTTTGTAGAACTCTGCTGAAAAGTCGTCTGGTCCAGGAGTTTTTTTAATGAGCAGTTGTCTTATAATGGACTCTATTTCCTGGGTTGCTATTGGTCTATTTACTACCTCAACTTCTTCTTGTTTCAACCTTGAGAGCTTGTGTGATGTCAGAAAGTCCTCCATTTCATTTAGATTTTCAAGTTTGCTTCCATACAAGTGTGCACAGTAATCTCTGATATTTTTTTGTATTTCTTCAGGATCCATTGTGATTTGATCTTTTGCATTTCTGATTGTGTTTATTTGGGCTTTTTCTCTCTTTTCATTGGTAAATTTGGCTAGGGGTCTGTCAATCTTGTTTATCCTTTCAAAGAACCAGGCTTTTGTTTCATTGATTTTTTTTTTCTACAATATTGTTGTCTTCTGTATTTGAGTTTTTACTTTGGTGATATGGATTCTTCTGCTGAAGTTAGGGTTTTGATGGCCTTTTCTTTCCATCTCCCTTAGGTGATTTGTTAGGCTGTTAACTTGTGATCTCTCCATTTTCTTGAAGTATGTTTGTAAAGGAATGAATTCCCCTCTCAGTACTACTTTCATGGTACCCCAGAGATTTTGGTAAAATGTGTCCTTGGTAAGGTTCTTTTTATTTCTTTCCAGAAATCTTTTAATTTCTGCTTTGACTCCTGTGTTGATCCAGGAGTTGTTCAGCATCATGCTGCTTTGTATCCATGTCTTTGTGGGTTTGGGGGTAGCTTTGTTGGTGTTGATATTTATATTTATTACACTGTGATCTGAGAAAGTGCATGGCAGTATTTTGATCTTATGAAATTTATTTATGATTGATTTATGTCTGAGGATGTGGTCAATCTTGGAGTATGTTCCATGTGGTGACGAGTAGAATGTATACTCCATGGTTGCTGGGTGGCATGTTCTGTAGGTATCTATTAAGTCATTTGGTCAAGCATCAAGTTGAGGTTCAGATCTCATTGTTGATTTTTTGTCTCAATGATCTATCTAGGGTTGTGAATGGGGTAGTTAAGTCCCCAGTTATGATAGTGTTTGAGTCAATGTCTTTTTTAGCTTACCTAGAAGCTGCTTTATAAAGTTTGGTGCTCCTATGTTGGTTGCATATTTAGGATGGATATTTCTTGCTGATGGGTTGAAACTTTTATCATTATGTAGTGACCTTCCTTATCTTTTTTAAGTTTTGATAACTTAAAGGATATTTTGTCTGATATTAAGATTGCAACTCCTGCTTTCTTTTGTGTTCCATTCACCTGAAAAAAATATTTTCCATCCTCTTACTTTGAGTCTGTGAGTGTCTGTTCTGCTGAGATGAGTCTCCTGAAGACAGCACATTGTTGCATCATCTCTTTATACCCAGTTTGCCATTCTGTGTCTTTTCAGTGGTGCATTTAGTCCATTCATGTTCAGGCTAATTATTGAGATGTGAGAGTTTATCCCTGCCATGAAGTTATTATGGGGTTTGTTGTTGTTTGTTTATTTGTTTGTTGGTGTTCTTTTGATATTTGGGTTGATATATGTATGTGTTTTCAATATATTTCCTGTATTCTTAGGAAGAGTATGGTAGTTTTTTTCTTTCTTCTGTTTTTTTATACTTTCTTAAGTGTTTCTTGTACAGCTGGTCTGGAGGCAGCATAAACTCTTTGGGATTAAGTGTCTGGGAAAGATTTTAATTCTCCATCACTGATGAAGCTTAGCTTAGCTCTGGGCAGGTAATTCTTGGTTGAAATTGTTGATTTTTGAGAACTTTGAAGATTGGACTTCAGTCTCTTCTAGCCTGTAGTGTTTCTGTAGATAAGTCTGCTGCTATTCTAATTGGTCTTCCCAGTAAATAGTCTGACCTTTCTCTCTTGCTGTTGCTAGAATTTTTTTCTATTATACCTACTTTGTGTAAGCAGATTACTATGTGTCTAGGAGTTGGTCTTCTCATTTGATGTCTTGCAGGGGTTCTCTGAATCTCTTGTGTTTGAATGGTCATGATTCTGATGAGATGAGGGACGTTGTTTGTTCCAGGGTGGTCTGCTTCTCTATTTTCCTCAGGAATCCAATTAATCTTAGGTTCAGCCTCTTGATATAAGAGACTTTGTTCCATCTTTTAAAGCTTCTTTTCTATGTTTTTAACATTTTGGGTTTGTTCCATATTTTGGTCCTCAAGCTCTGAGATTCTTTCTTCTGCTTGGTTAATTCTGGTTTCCATGCTTGTCAGTTTATTTATTTCATTTACTGTATTCTTTATTGCCAACATCTCAGTTATCAAACTCACTCATTCTTTCCTCTTGTCTCACTTCATTACTGCTCATTCTTTCTATTAATATCTTGATCTCTGGGTGTGTGGTTTGAGGTCAGTTATTCTGGGGACTCTTCATTGTCTGAGTTCTGAAGTCTGTATTATAAGTGCTATCTTCCCCGGAGTCCGAATGGGACCTGTATTCTTCCTTTGATTCTTCTTCATTTGTGATGCTTGTCCTCTCTCTTTCTCCTCTTTCTTTAATTCTGTTGCTCAGTGATGGAGGATAGCTTTCACTTCTGTTTGTTCAATCCTCTATTCTTCCTTATGTAGATCCTCTGGATTTGTTCAGTTTCTAAGCCAAACTGGGGATGGACAGTTGTCCTTTTGCAGTTTTGAGATTTGATTAAGGTGTGATGGGGGATGCTGTGGTTCAGAACCTATCTGCAGATCACAGTATTCACTGACAGGTGTACAGGCCCCCTGGGACCCACTTCCCACCACCTTATAATCTGTCCATGTGATGGGGGCATATGTATGCTCCCTGAGAGCAAAATGAGATAAGCAAAAGGGGAAGAACAGAAAAAGGAAGAAGGGAGACTAAAGGATGATGAAGGCAGAGGGGAAGGAAAAGGAAAACAGACAGGCACATCAACTAATGAATAAACAAAGAAACAAACAAAAAACCGAGAAAAAACAAACATGCAAAAAAAAAAACCTGATGACACACTCACCCTCAAAAATACCCATACACAAACCAAAAAACTAAAAAATACCCCCCCAAAAAAACAACCAAGCACTAAAACATAAACAAAAACAGGGAAAAAAGAGCTCCCTCTGTCCCTCTGTGGCCAATTTTTATAAATTCAGATTCTTTCCCCAAGCACTGCTGCAGCTTCTGACCACTCCTAGGTAGGGAGCAGGCTCTGGTCTCCAGCCCCTCCTCTCCACTCTCACTCAGTTCTAGATTTCCTCATGGTGCCCTCTCCATGGTTCCACTGCCAGTGCCCAGCCCAGTACTGGGTGAGCCAGGTGCCAGGTGCTGAGATCAGTTGATCTCTGCTCTCTCCTCCCAGGAATCCCCCAAGAATGGCTGGAGATCCTGCACCCTGGGTACACCAATCTCAGGGCAGTAGTGGGTTGCAGCCTCCTAGAGGGGAGTCCCAGTCTCCCCTCAGATGAACTTCCCCCCACCCAGCCACACTCACCCACTCATGCAAAGTATCTTTATGGACACTCACCCTTGTAGAGACTTTCATGCTCCCACCAGTTCTGACACCATCTTTCTGTTACATCCTCCTGTATAATTTATTTATTTTTAGTTTAAAGATGTGGGGTACAATTCAGGGTTAGGTATACAAATATTGATTATGCAGTTTCCCTTGTTGAAACTTCCCTAGCAGTTTCCTTCTATGGCCAATCCCATCCCCATCCCCTGGCAGTTTCCCACTACTTTCCTAGCAGTTTCCTTCTATGGCCAATCCCATCCCCATCCCCTGGCAGTTTCCCACTACTACCAATCCCTTTCTTATAGTATTATGATAATTGTTCAAGGTCTGCTTATGAGTGAGAACATATGATACTCTGTTCTTTGTTTCTGTGATAGATCACCGAGTATGATAGACTCTAAATCCATCCAAGTTGTTTTGAAATCTGTATGTTTGTCCTTTTTTATGGCTGCAAAATATTCCATTGTGTATATGTACCACCTTTTAAAAATCCAGTCCAGCTTTGATGGGCAGCATGGTTGGTTCCATGTTTTTGCTATTGTGCATAGAGTTGCAACAAACATACTTGTGCAGGTATCTTTTTTGTAGAATGATTTGAGTTGCTATGGGTATATTCCCAATAGGGGGATTGTTGGGTCATATGGAAGGTCGATTTCTAGTTCTTTCAGAAATCACCACACTGTCTTCCAGAGAGGCTGCACTAATTTGCATTCCCACCAGCAGTGTAGAAGCATTCCTCTCTCTCGCATCCTCACCAGCATCTGTTGTTGTTTGTTTTATTAACGATGGCCATTCTTACTGGGGTTGGGTGGTATCTCAGTGTGGTTTTGATTTGTATTTCTCTGATGATGAGTGAGGCTGAGCACTTTTTCATGTGTCTGTTGGCTGACAGTATACCTTTGTTTGAGAAGTGTCTATTCATGTCTTTTTCCCACTTTTTAGTTTGTTTGTTTTTTTTTTTCCTTTTGGCATGTATACTTTAAATCATCTCTAGATTACTTATAATACCTAGTACAATGTAAATGCTATGAAAATAGTTGTTATATTATATGTTTATTATTTTGTATTGTTGCATTACTTTTTTTTCTTTTCAAATATTTTTTATCTATATTTTTAAGCTGAATTTATTGAGAGGACAGGAAAGACTGAATCTATAAATGTGAAATTCTGGGATTTGTATGCAATCCCTTTTACAAAACGGTAAAGGGAGTTTTCCAGGCTGACATTAAAAGACACTAGACAATAACTCAAAGTCATATGAATAAGTAAAGAACAACAGTAAAAGTAGCTGCATAGGTAAATATGCAAGTCGGTAGCATTGTATATTTGGTTTGTAAGGCTTCTTTTCTCCTTATGTGATTTAAAAGACAACGTGTAAAACAATAATGATAAATCTGTGTTAATGGGCACATAATGTATAAACATGTAGTTTCCAACAATAACAAAATAAAAGGAATTGAGTTGTAAACACTTGTGCATGCATTTGAAGTAAAGATGGAATGAATTCAAACTTTGTTATAAAGTTAGGGTGTGAATTGCAATCACTAAGAAAAAACTAAAAATATACCAAAAAAATGGAAAAAGAAGGGAATAAAAACAGCACATTCAAAAAAATAATTACATTTTTTTGGCATTAATGGAAAAAGTGAAGAACAAAAGCTTTAATATTCCTAGAAAAGAAAAATGGCATATGTAAATCATTTCTTATCAAAAATTACTTTAAATACAGATAGATCAAACTCCTCAATTAAAATGCAGAGGATAAAAGAATGGATAAGATGAAACATGACTCAACTGCGTACTATTTATAAAAGATTTGTTTTAAATTCAAAGACACAAATAGGTTGAAAGTGAAAGGATGAAAAAAGATATTTCAAGCAAATAGTAACCAAAAGAGAGATGATTTTACAATACTAATATCAGACAATATAGACTTTAAATGGAAAGTTGTTAGAAGAGACAAAAAAGACATTATGTATCAGTAAAAGGGTCAATTCGTCATGCAGATATAACAATTATAAACATACACATAACAAGTTCCCAAAATATATTTAAAAATTGACAAACTTGAACAAAGAAACAGTTCTACACTAATTTTTAGAGATTCCAATACTTCATTTACAATAATGAATAGAAGGTCAATAAAGAAATAGAGGACTTGAAAAGTAATATAAACCAACTAGACCTAACAGATATATAGAGAGCACTCCACCTTACAGTAGCAGAATGCACCTTTTCTCAGGGGTACATAGATCATTGTCCATCATAAATTAAATGTTAAACCACAAAACAAGTCTTAATAAATGTTAATGTGTGAAAATTATACAGAGTGTCTTCTCCAACGTCAATGAAATAAAAGTTGAAATTAATAACAAAAGAAAAACTGGAAAGTTCACACACCTGTGAATATTACATGCACTCTTAACCAACCAATGGGTCAAAAAAGAAACTAGAAGTTAGAAAACACATTAAGATCAATGAAAAGGAAACAACATACCAAATCTATGAGATATCGTGAAAACAGTGCTCAGAGGAAAATGTATAGCTATGAATGCCACCATTAAAAGACAAAAAATGATCCTAAATTAATAATCTAGCTTTGCATATTAAGGCACTAGAAAAACTAGAACAAGATAAACTTAAAGCTAGGAGGAGTCACAAAATAAAAATTACAGTGGAATGAAATAAAATAGGGGATAGCAAAACAAAAGAATCAACAAAACCAAAAGCAGATTTTCAAAAATAAGCAACAAAATTGATAAACCTTTAGCTAGACTGACAAAAAAAAGAGAGAGAGAAGACAAATTACTAAAACCATAAATAAAATTTGAGACATTGCTACTAACTTGATAGAAATAAAAGGAATTGCAAGAAAATACTAGGAATAATTTTACTCCAACAAATTAGATAACCTAGATGAAATGAACAAATTCCTAGAAACACACAATCTACCAAAAGTAAGAAATAGAAAATCTGAATAGACCTTTAACAAATAAAGAGATTGAAAAAGTAATTTTAAAAATTACCAAGAAAAAATAGGCCAGGACTAGATGATTTCACTAGTGAATTTTGCCAAACATTCAAAGAAAAATTGACACCAAATTCTTCTCAAACTCTTCCAAAAAAAAAAAGGGATACATCCTAACTCATTCTATGAGACCAGGCTTACCCTTATACCAAAGCTCGATAAACATATCACAAGAAAAAAAGAGTTCTAGATCAATATCCTTTATGAAAATACAAACAAAAATGCCCTACAAAATACTAGAAACCAAATCTAGTAGTATATTAAGAGGATTATACTCCATGACCAAGTGTGATTTATCCCAGAAATGTAAGAATGGTTCAATATATGAACAATCAATCAAGTACACTGATATTACAATAATAAAGTGGAGAAAAAATATCATAATGTTATCTCAATTGATGTAAAAAAAAAAGCACTTGACAAAATTCAACTGTTTCACGACAAAAACACTCAACAAACTAGAAATAAAGGAGCTTCCACATGATAAAGGACATTTGCACAACTAGATAGAGATGATGGTTGCACAATTGTAAATGTACTAAATGCCACTGCAGTTTGCACTTTAAAATAATTAATCTTACTTTGTATGAATTTTACTTCAATAAAAGAAAAACAAAGAGGAAGAGATGGAGAAGGCAAAGCCATCACAACCACAATGAACAGGGTTGATGGGTTTCCTGCTCTTATAGGACTTAAATTTTACTGTGGCAGACACATGAGAAGCAAAGAAACAACTAACGTGTTGAAAATGTACGATGTGTCAGGCACTATTCAAAGCACTTCAAGTACAAAATTATAAACTCCTCGGAACTTACCAATGAAACAATTTATCTTCTTTTCACAAATAAATCAATCAAAACACAGAGAGATAAAAAAACAACTTGCCCAAAGTCAAGTAGTCATCAAGTGGCAGAGCCAGGATTTTAAGCCAAAAAATCTAATTTCAGAGATTATGTTCATGACTATTATATTCTATAATGTCACAGCTCTGGAGAGAAAAAAATAAAAGCAGGGTATGGAGATGGCGCTGCTGAAATTCCTAAGTGCTCGACTGACATACATTTTGATTGCTATAATTAAAATTGGCTGCCACATATTAAGATTGATAAAAGTACATAGTAAATAGTCTGAAAGGTTTTAAAAGAACTTGGAATCTTCAACTTGGCTGGCATCCACTTGAGATAAGAATAGATATAGTAACAAATAGTGAACCAAATCCAGTTAAAATTCATATTGTTAACCATAAAGGCACAAGTAAATTTCCAACTTCTTAACGGAATCATCGACTTATATAAAATTAGTATAAGAAATCATTTTAAATTTTATCAAGTCCAACCCCTTCCTTTTATAGTCAAGGAAAATATTTTGGAGAAGCTAAATAACTTGCTACTTTGTGCCAGAGTTTACATACTCCAATTCCCTAAATTTTAACTTGTTTAGTACTTCCAGCATATTGTACCCAAAGCTACACAGATCCAACTATCAGATTTCAGAGAGTTTGTATGCAAAATAATTCAAAATGCACATTTATATAAATATGTTTAACTTTTTTATAAGAATGTATATGTTTAAAATATTTATATGTATCCTTCATTCAGGGAACATAATTGAATATAGAGATATAGCACATCTTTTCACATTCAGCTTTTGCATCTTAACACAATATTTCAATATTTGGATTTCAAATACTACAAAAAATTGTTATACCTAAGCAAACATTTTCTCAAAACATAAAAGAAGCTCATGATGAGAAAATAGAATAAGAGCTAGAAAGTCCTAGATACACCTTGAAAAATTCAAGTGAACATAGGCAAATTTTAGGCATTATTAAGTTTTGCTAAAACCAAACAGGTGTTGCTAAGTATGTTTCTATTTATTTTATACCCATATGTTAGAAAGAAAATGTCACCCATATGTGTTTAATTAATTTTCACTTCAGCTGAGAATAATAATATAATTGTTGAAGAGATAGTTAATGTCCAGTAAGTTTTTTGAGTTTTACAAACCTTCCTTCTCCCTCTGAACAACCAAGTGGTGTTTTGCCAGCACAGAACAGAATTTGAATGGGGGGGTGCAGATTGAGTTTGGTTCTAAACTTAGAGCACACAAATTTGAGTGACTGCCAAGCCTGCTGAAATGTGTTTTCTCCAATCTTCTCAAACTGCATGAGGATTTCAAAGAAAAAATTGTAAACCTTTTCATTGTGAGTTTTCACTTACCATTGACTACTTTCTGAATTGAAAACCATATATTGTACACAAGCTTGTAATTATTTTATCAGGACCTGGTGTCTGTATATTTCACTGCAGAATATGTTCCCAAAATGTTATCTTGCAATATTTTAAAGCCTATGTATTTTTCCTCTATTTAGATATAGAATAGGTTGCCCCTGGCCATTATGTTCTTGAAATTAATCTATCTTCAAGCATCAAAGGAGAAGCAAGAAGTGAAACAAAGAAATATTTCTATAAAAAAGACAATATGTAATCAATCAGGGTCCTGATTTCTGATCACACTAGAGTCTCAGATAAATCGCTGGAGTCTTGAGGGGGATGGGAACGTATTAGTGAAATCAGCAGATTGATCCAGACATATGGAAGGCATGAAGATGCCTGAGAGTGGGAGAAGAGAGAGAAAGGACATTCAAAACAAGGGGCCATGTCGATCAGTTCCCTCACTGCCAATAAGCTGAAAAACATGTCATGGAGAATTTACCACTTAAATGGGATGACATTTAAGTAATTCCTTTTGTTCATGTTTTTGAGATTTCTCTATAATTCATAAAGCAGTGGGAATTATTTTGCATATTTCTATTCCTTTTAGCAAAACTTTTTTTTCCACCTAATTTCAAATCTTGATCTTTTGCATTACAGTTAACCTATAGTAAACATTAAGGGTATTGAAAGAGAAAGAAAGAGTTAATACCTTTAAGAACAAATTCTTTACTTATTAATCTAATGTATTAATGAATGCGCCTTTCCAAATGCGTTGCTGAAGACAAAAACAATCCTTGACCTGTGGCTATTTAAAGTTTGGCTATTCATACAGAAGCATTTGGTAGATTTCTCTAGATTTCATGCTGAGAGGTGGGATTTTATTCCTAAATTTCAATTATTTCATTTATTAGTGATTCTTTCAACTGATTAAGGATCAGATCTTTATTTCCATCTCTGCCGTTTCAAGCATTTGTTGCTTTCACACTTCAATTTTTTTTCTTTCAGGATGAAACCCAATATGTCTAAAAATAAATTTTCTATAGGCTTTGCTTCAGTCTTAGGTTAATTATTGACATAGCTGTATTCTTTACACTTTGAACCAATATTCTAGTTGAAAATTTTAAAAACACTGCCTACCTTTTAATCTCTCAGTAGAAGATTATAAAAGCAGTTTTCATTTCATGCTATTAGAGTGAATTTGAATGGCATTTTTTTCCCAGTCATTTCAGGATAGCCATCAGTTGCACTGATGGTCACTTCTGCAAATATAGGAATACGATGCCATTTCACAGATATTTAAAAGTTATTCCCCCATATCGATATGGAAGGTATACTGCATAGATATAAATAGTTTAAGCTACCATATTTTTTAAGGTGGATAAGATTAGGCTCATTGAGCAATTTTGCCAGGAGTCAAATCAAACCAAGAAATAATTAGCAGCTAGTAGTTTTCAGCAGCACAGTTAGGTGAGTATCTGCTGCTTTCAGGCTGACAGTTCAAATACTGTCTTCATGAATTTGCAGCATTAGGCAAATTTGTCTTCTGTTGGCCTAGATTATCTCATTTGTAAAATGAGACAATCATAATCAACCTCCAAATGTAAGATTATTGTAAGAATTAAATAAGTTAGTACTTAGAGCAATGCCTGGCACATAGTAAGAGTGAGATGGAATTTATCAGGTGACAGGAAAGCTCTCAGCAAAGAGAGGGGACTTGAAAGGGGTTGCCCAAGAGTCTCATTCTTATTATATTATATATATAATATATTTTATGTAATAAATTTTCCCCATGGAATTATGCAAACATAATGTTTCAGTGCCTTTCCTGATGCATTGTGAAGACAAAAGCAATCCTTGTCTATTTAAAGTTGAGTTATTCATCCATAAGTATTTGATGGATTTCTCTAAGCTATTCCTTCCAGCAGCTCACAGACTGTCCTGTAAAGTCCTTCTTACACTCAAAACCCTTGGTTTCCAAGGTCCACATTTTCTGGACCTCAGTAACAGGCATTTTTCTCCCCCGAAACCCTCCCTAAAGTATAAACTTTGTTAGTTACTAAAGAGGTGTGTCACAAATTTCTTACAATGACTACAGATTTGTCTGTTTCACCTGTACATTCTGCCATGTTTTCCTTCACATATTTTGAGGCTATGATATGAAGATGGTAGACTTTTAGAATTTTTAAATTTTCTTGATAAATGAGTCCATCTCTGGGTTATTTAGGGTTATCTTCCCAGCTGTTTCATTTTAGTATTTTTAAAATATGTCTCATGCTCAGCTTGTTAATGAATGAAACAATCATACAAGATTGGCCACTGCCATGGGCTTTGTGTGAGCTCTATGCTGCATATTTTTAAAGTATGTCATTATTTTCCTGGATAGTTACAGTGTCAAAGCATTGTGTTTTTATCATAATATCGGAATTGGCTTATAACGTGTCATCTAGCAATGAACTTTCATTCATGATTCATTATTAAGCATGTTATGTATGCTAAATGAGAAACCTAAATATGGAAATTTCCTGGCCCTTGGTATGGTTACAATCCAATAATGTAGAAGAATTCAAGTGGTTTTTTTCACCAGGATTACATTATTACTCGCTCTAATTGTTGTGGTAGGTATCATTTGTGTGTGTATATAGTTTTCCATAGCATTAGAACTTTTATACAAACATGATTCTGTTTTATAAAAGTAAGGCCAGTCTTAATTCTAGGTGCTCTAAGCATGCCTCTGGAAAGATTGTTCTACAAAGTAAGAAAGTGTAGGAATTGCTGGTAAAAGTCAAAGGGCTCAATCAAAACATGGGAGTGTCTTAAATTATTTTTCAAGATCCCACAACTTGAAAGGACAATGACATCAGTTACATTATTACAGTTCTAGGAGTACTTTTCTGACAGTATGGATTATTAGACCACAGGAAACAGTATTTAAACTGTTGTTTCAGACAATTTACACTGTCTCACCAGTTTATAAGGCAAAGACTAAAGCAAAGCTTCATTGATAAGTATGAAATGACTTATAATTGCCTGGGTCTCTTCCTACATGCATTTCTTAATTACTAATCTTGACCCTTCCCCCCCCATTTCATCCTGTAGTAGACTGGCCCATATTGAAAACTACATTGAAATGAGGAAATCCAAGAAGATCTCACGAGACCAGCTCTGCAAAGAAAAGGACTCTGGTCCCCAGGTGACTGAGAGCCAGGCCTAAGGATAAACATATCTTTCTCACTGCATTCCACGACTTTTGAAATCTCTCTTGCTCCAGACTGCTTGTGTTCAAATGGGTATGCAGAATCAGCACACACTTGCAGGATGAAAACTAGGAAATGCTAATTTAGTGCATATGCATTTCAGACACTATTTGAAAAAAATAACAGATTGATTTTTGTGGAGTAAATTAAGAAATTTCAAATGCTCTCTTACCAATATGACCAAGTCTTCTGGCACCAACATATATTTCTCACTAAATTGAGAAGAATAACCAGTTACATTATGGCTGTGAAGTGAGTTTAACCATTTTCTCTTGCTCAAGATTTCGGCAGCTACAGTGGTGTTGAAGGTGACTATCGGAAGAGGTGTGAAGAATTGGTGTCTCTCTCCACCTACGTGGACAGCAGCATTATGTGTTTTCAAGCGTAATTTACTTCCAGAGAAAGTTCCTTCATACATTTTTTCACATGCATGCACATAAACATGATGATAGAAAAACTAATAAAATTCTTTTTACAAAATGATTTCTATGGTCTGCATGTCTAAAGACTTCTTCTAATTGAGCATCATAATATTATTTTGCAGATGAAGAATACAAGTTTCCACAACTTTAAGTGATTCCGGCTGAAGTTAGAACCGAGATTCTACAACGTTCCCACTTGGTCACTGCAAACCAGTCCAAAATGGGGAATATGTTTTATAACTCCTTAGACTAAAAATCAGGAATTAAGAGTCAGGAATCTATTTTAAACCAAAATAAAGGAACAGGAGATGTTCCCAGCAAAACTACTTCCCCCCAAAAAATCTGTAACAAGTGTCTAAACATTGTATATGCCAGTAACTTTTCTCATAGCAAGTGATTCTTTTATAGGCAAAAACTAGTTTTTGGTTTTGTTTTTTTTAAAAAAAAAAAAAGCTTTGCATTCTTTTTTTTTTTACAATGAGTACTGTGGCATCAAAAAAGATAATAGTTTGCAAATAGTTCATACTAATCAAGAGCTGAACACAGTCTAAAGTCTGTCTCATGAATTAATTCACTGGACATCGCAATAGCCTTTAAAGGAATGACTAACGTTTCCACTTTGCAGATGAGATGAATGAGACCCCGAGAGGGTATATAACTTGTCCAGAATCATTCTGTTACTATGACATCTAGATAGGACTTGAACCCAGGGACCCCGTCTCCAGGACTTCTGTCACAATAAGTTCTACGCCCTAACCGGACACTGACTCAGAACTCACCGGTTCTTGCCACCTCTACAGGTTCCTCACCACATCTGCTCCCCGACCTGTCTGAGCCTCTCCTTCTCTGGCCTCCCTGTCTCAGTGTTGACTCTCACAGAAACGCTGCTCTCTACAGCAGGCAGAGTCGTCTTTTTAAAACATAAAGCCTATCAGGTTTCCCTTCTCTCAGAACACCTCCAGGCCTCATGTTGGCCCAGAAAACCTTAAAATAGGGGTCTCCAACCCCGGGCATACCGGTCTGTGGCCTGTTAGGAGCCTGGCTGCACAGCAGGAGGTGAGTGGTGGGCCAGCAAAACCTCATCTGGATTTACAGCTATTCCCCACCGCTCACATTACCCCCTGAGCTCCACCTCCTGTCAGATCAGCATTAGAATCTCGTAGGAGGGTGAACCCTATCGTGAACTGTGTGTGCGGGGGGGTCTAGAATGCTGCTTATGCAAATCTAATGCCTGACGACTTGAGATGGAGCTGAGGCAGAAATGCTAGCACTAGGGAGCGACCGCAGATACAGATTAACGTTAACAGTGAGGTTTGACTGCACACCACCCTCCCACCCTGGTCTGTGAAAAAACTGTCTTCTGTGAAAGCATTCCCTGATGCCAAAAAAGTTGGGGACCGCTGCCCTACAAGATCTGTCTCCTGTCTCTTTTTCCAACTCCACTTTCTGCTCCCATAACACTGAGCTTCCCACTACTCCTTAAATAAGTCCCATTCATTTTTTCTTTGCATTTACTACTTCCCCTGCCTGGAATATTTGTCCGGTGAGATTCATAGGACTTGACCCCTTGTTTCATTTAGGTATCTGCTCACATCACCTCCTCAAAGAAACCTTTGTGATCCCTTACGTAAACTGGGTAAAGAATACTCCCACTGGATTCCTTCCTGGCTATGTCCTCTACTTTTATTTTCATCACTGAATTTAGTATTACCTGATATTATCTGATCGTTTGTGCTATTTGTTCATTTGTTTACCATTAAATAAAGTAAACCCAATGAGTTCAGGGACTTTGTGTCACTAATTATACTAGAAAGTAGCAGGTTACCGTATTATGGCTTGCATAAGCTGACTAAATAAAGAATTCAAATGTCCTTAAGATGGATATTTAAAAATCGTCATCACTTCCAGATCAAATGGCACAAACATATAAAGATTATTGATATATGTTGCATTTTCTTTTCAGGAAATGTGTGTGATGAACATTACATTAAATTTTAATCATCAAAAACATTAAAGAATTCAACCAAGGAGAGTACCCTAAAAAGGGAGCATTGGCTTAAAACTGTATAACTCATACACCAATTGATGTTTGCTAATGTGAGTAATACTTGAAATTAATTAACAAGTTAAACAAAACTTACTAAACGGGTCGCATTTGGGGACAGGGAGAATGACCATCAAAATATGATGCTTGAGCCTCTAGTCATTGATCAACTTCTATTCCCATTTGTGATCCTAACCTCAACTAAGAATTCAGATCTGGAGGAGGGAAGTCAATTACCACCATGTTTTCTTGACCTTAGAAATATTTTGATTGACTTTGTAAAAATGAGTAGCCTAGTAAAGCTTATTGACAAGATATCCGAGCTAGTGTTTCTGCAGAATTATAACATCCATTTCAATTGGGAGCTTAATGTTAAGACAGGGTTTTGTCTGTGTCTTCAGCTTATAAAGTCTCAGATTTCTTAGATGTATGGTATTTTCTTTCTAAGAATAAATTGTAATGCCAGTCTCCTGTGGTAAATATTCTAGCAAGGCTTATATGGAATTCCTGCTTCTAAATGCACAGCTAGGTGTGGGTTTTTTTTTTCCACTAAGCATTCCCAACACTTAAAAATAGAAAAAAAAAACTATTTGTCATCAGAAAAACCAGTGTCAGAAAAACTGCTGTTTAATTTCTAAAAGAAGGAAAATAGTCTTAAATGTTTTGACAGAGAACAAAATTCACAAACAAATGGAGAATTTGTGAATAGCAACAAAATTTGGAGAAATGTTACAACCCAAAAATGTTCACCAGCTGCTTAAAAGTCAAAATTCTGGTGCTTCTCGTGGATCATTTCGTTCCACAACACAATGATCACAAGAATCAATAGCAAATGGGGACCAAAAAAGAGGGAATAAATTAGTGAAGGTAGGCAAATTGATATTAACTAAAGAATCCCCAAATGTATCATTTTTTAACATAAGGGACACTTAGTTTTCTCCCACATACCAGTCCAAGGAAGAGTTGTTGGTCAGTGGAGAGCTCACTGCCACAGAGTGATTCAGAAATCCAGGCTTCTTCAAATACTTTAGAGCCTTCAGACAACCAAAGAAAGAAAAGAACCCAGAGCCTTCCGTAACCTCATTTCTATAACCTCAGCCTGGGCAGAGTACACGTCTCTTCTTCTCATATCCCACTCCACTGTTGAGAAATCATCACTTAACCATACTCAACAGCAAAAAGAGCTAGGAAATCAGTCCTTTGCTGGACAATCACATCCCAGCAACCACTGTTTACTAAGAATGGGGAAAACGGTTCTCCTGACCAAAAGTCGTATTTGCCAAAGCCACCAAAAGATGCATGCTATTTAATAATATCCACCTGAATTTGAATGAAAAGTATATTTCTATGATGTGGCAGAGACTGCTGATTGTCCTCCACATTAACGATTCCTCTTTTTCTATCATATTAGGGCCCCGAAATTTTAACCAGGCATGTGGTATCCTAGACTAAAGACTCATTTCCCAGCCTCCCTGGTAATTCACTGTGATCCTGTCACTCGGTCCTGGCCAAAATGAGTAGCATGGAAGTAGAGTGTCCTACTTTTGAGTCACATCCTTAAGAGAAAAGGGAAATAGTCTCTCCTTCCTGCTGACTGAATTGTGGATGACACAGGAAGCCATCTGGGACTGTGTTGATGAGGACAAAACCCTTGGTATCACTGAGCAGAAAGATTCATGGGGCCCAGATTCTGACAGCATATCAGCCTATTTATGCCCAGACAGTTAAATGAGAGAGAAACACACTTCTATCTTGTTTAAGCCACTGGTTTTTTTTTGTCAGTCTCCATTACAGATGCCAAACCTATAACTAATACATATGGCAAACAATATGGAATTCTGTTCATCCTCGATTCAACATTTAAAATGTCATAAAAAGGGAAAGAAAAAAAATCTTGGCCAAAGATAGAAAATATAAACGTATTGATTGCAGTCATACAACACGAATTAAACTGGATATTAGTGGTCCTTTTCATTAAATGTGTGACTAGCAAAGGTGAGATAATAACAAAAAATAATCACCATCCCTGCTCATGGGCCAGATTCACTTTATGATGTTCATGAAAAATGCTCCATGGTTTATTTAGACAATTGTCTGAAAATGTTCTAGAGAGTTCCTCTCTATTCCCCTAGAATAGAATGTGTTGGTATTTGCCAAAAGAAGAATATTCACCTAGTCTGATCAAAAAAGTTTCAGATACCATTCACAGTGGAAGGTCACCCCCTCCTCACAAGCAGACGTGCTTCTGCACGGGTCTAGGCTGCTATGGGAGCGAACGCTACCTGTGAGCTACATTGAAAGCAAATCTCTCAACCAAAACAGGAGCACAACTTTGATTTTGAACTTGGGACTGTTGTGAGAGATCACAAGGACTGTTGCTATTCAGGGTTAGGGTGAAAGGTACCAGCAACTCTGTCTAGGGGACTTCCAGTGATGGCCCAGAGAATGTAAACAGAGAGACCAAAATAGACTAAGTACTGAGATGGGGAATGTAAGGGCGAGAATCAGAGATCTAATGAGAAAATTCCCTTGGAACTTTAACAAGGACATTTATCGGGAGGAGGGAGTGTGTGTGTGTGTGTGTGTGTGTGTGTGTGTGTGTGTGTATGTGTGTGCATGTGTATTCAATAGCAAAGAGCTGGAGCTTGGCTGAGCATGGTGGCTCAAGCCTGTCATCCCAGCACTTTGGGAGGCTGAGGAGAGAGGATTGCCTGAGCCCAGTGGTTCAAGACCAGCCTGGACCACTCATCTCTACAACATATAAAAAAATTAGCCGGTGTGACAGTGCACACCTGTTAGTTCCAGTCACTTGGAAGGCTAAGGTGGAAGGATCACCTGAGCCCAGCAGGTTGATGCTGGGGTGGCTGTGAGCATGCCACTGCACTCCAACCTGGGCGACAGAGTGAGACTCTGACTAAAATAAAATAAAATAAAATAAAATAACTAGAACCTCTCAGGGCAAACTATGACACAAATACTGTTCGAGGCCCATGACTTGACCAGTGGCTAGTCTTCCTGTGGTCTTGAAGGAACCACACAAGCCGTTTTAGGGTCTTCTGGAGATTCCTCAGACAAAACATTACTCGCAGTACACAGATTACAAAGTTGAAATTCAATGTTATTGAAATAATCCCATTGCTATTGTGATTGAAATAATCCTATGGCTGATGGACTCGTCTTCTGCCTCTGAAGCTGCAGGAACAGGGGTCCCTTTCTCAGTGCCCCTCTTGCCCTTGGGGGCTCTTCCTGACTGCCACATGCCTTTTTTCTCTGAGTTTGCTGACAAGTTACTGGTAACCACAAACCTTAGTTTCCTGCCTGTATAGGTCCCCAACCAATTAATTATTGTGTGTATTTGTGCTTAACTAAGCAAACTGACCCAATAACATGTGAAAGGAGGAATATGTTTCTGTGTCTTAACTTACAAAATACAGTGGATTTTATATACTAGGGTCACACTTGGGTTCTGAAGTCAGATGGAAGTAGATTAATATCCTAATATAACAAGAGTCAATAGTTAGGTGCTTACTAGTATATATATAATGTACATATGTACATATATGCAGGACGTGCCAAAAATATATACACATTTTAAGAGACATTATTTGTGTATTTCTTTCTGAAATTTAATTGAATTACGATTGCAATGTATAGCATGACATTCACTCAACCATGCTTCTGCCATTTTCTTTGACTGTCTTGTCTGTTGCATGGTGTTGCCAGCATTCATCTGATTATTGCCATCTTTCAAGTAAACATCATACTTAAAATATGTGTACATTTTTGGCACCCTTGTATACACACACACACACACACACACACACACACACACATTTATGAATCCTCAAAACAATCCTACAGGTGGGTTCTACGTTATCATATTGTTCAAACAGGACTTGAACTTATGCAAAATAATCCACTGCTAGGGTCTATGCTGCCAACCACTGTGCAACACTGCCTCCCAGCTCTGTGAGCTGTGTGTCTTTGAACTCTTAGCTTCCTGGGTAAAATGAGGGTGAGTAATAGCAACTACCCCATAATATTATTGAGAGAATTTAATGAGCTAATCCTAATAAAATTTCTGAGAGCAGCTCTTGGCATATAGAAAGTGGCCAATAAATGTCAGCTAAAAATATACTAGTCTATACAAGCCAATCCATTTGGTTATTATTGGACATTAATTTATTGTTGAAAATTCACCGAAGCCATACACACTTCCATGTGTGACAATGATGCTCTCAAAGCTGTGTCAAATCATGCATATGGTGTATGACTGAAAAGACACCAAGACATTAGATGCTATTAAAAAATTACTGTTAATTTTACGTGTGATAATGACATTGCAATTATCTAAGAAAATGTCCTTTTCTTGAAGATGCAAACTGAAATGTGTGGAATCAAATGACATGAGATGCTTGAAACTTCTTCAGCACTCAACCAAAGGAAAGGTAATAAAGGAAATAAACACAGTCATGCACCACAGAGCAACCTTTCAGCCAACAATGAACGGCACATACATCGATGGTCCCATAGGATTACAATAAAGCTGAAGAACTCCCATTGCCAAGTGACATTGCAGCCATCCTGATGTCCTAGGGCAAGGTATTGCTCACGTATTTGTATTTGTGGAGCTACTGTTATAAACAAACCTACTGCAATGGCAGTCGTCTAAAAGTCGAGCACATGCACAATTGTTATACATAACACACGATAATGATCGTAAAAGACTATGTTACTGGTTTATGTCCATACTATATTTTACTAAACTATACTATACTATATGTTTGATCATTGTTTTATAGTGTTCTCCTTTGTTAGCTGTAAAGCAGCCTAAGGTAGGTCCTTCAGGAGTATTTCAGAAGAAGGAATTGTTATCAAGGAGCTGACAGGTCCTAGCATCTTCTTATTGCCCCTGGAGACTTTCTAGTGAGACGAGATGTTGAGAAAGAAGAAAGTGAATTTGATGATTCTGATCTCATGTAGGCTTAAGTTACTGTGTGTTTATGTCTTCGTTTTTATCAACCATTTAACAGCAGGAAAAAAAAAGGTTAAAAGTAGGAGAAACTTATATAATAAGGACATAAAGAAAGACAATATTTTTGTTCAACTGTACAATGTGTGTATTTTAAGCTAAGTATTACTATAAGAGTCAGAAAGTGAAAAATATTAAAAATGTTTTTAAATAAAAAGTTAAACTAAGTTAAGGTTAATTTATTATTGAAGAAAGAAAATTTTTAAATAAATCTAGTGTAGCTTAAGTGCAATATGTTTATCAAGTCTACAGTAATATACAATAATATCCTACACCTTTGCATTTACTCACCATTCATTCACTGACTCAGCTAGAGAAACTCCGGTCTGGCAAGCTCCATTCATGGTCAGTGCCTTATATAGATGTACTATCTTTTATACCGTATTTTTATTGTACCTTTAGATACACAGATACTTATCATGGTGTTATAATTTCCTACAGTATTCAGTACAGTAGCGTGCTATAGAGGTTTGCAGAATAGACCCTCCATACCGCGAAGGTACGTCGTAGGCTAGATCATCTACGTTTGTATAGTACATGCTGTGATGTTTGTACAATGATAAAATCACCTAGCAATGTATTTTTCGAAACATGGCCCTGTCGTTAACTGATGCATGCTTATATAATAAAATAGTTATGGGTGTAAAGCTGGATGATGAGTACGTAAGTGTTTATTGCACAGTGTATATTTGATTTTTTTTAATTAAAAGAATTTTTTAAAACACCACGAAGTTTTGTAGGACTGATTCTTGAAAGTCCCTTCAGTACAATGCTACGTTGGACGAGGGTCAAGAGGTTCTGCAGAGCCTGGTGCTAGAAGAGGCAGGGGAGGGTTCTCAGTTCTCTACCCACCTTCAACTAATATGGCTCCGCTTCTGTCTCTTTTCCCTCATGGAAATCCATGGAAGAGGTTATTCACTGGGAAAGAGAGGAAGGATCACAGCTCAGTAGGCCTGAGAGAAAGAAAGATGCCGTCCTTGTTCTTCCCTTTGGCCATTTTCAGGTCATGAGCCCTCCTGCCTCCGCAAAACCCGCACTGTTGACTCTTATGACGTCAAATGAGATCACACACGACCTTCAATTTTGCCATTCTCTGTCAGCTCCAAATCATTTCCCCTCATTTCCAGAAGATATTCACTCCTGGCTTCCTCTTGCTATGACCACCACCACTCTATCTCAATTTTTGGTAATTTCATTACACGTGGACGTGATGTTCCCCGTCGCTCAGCCTCTCCATTTCTTAAACCCTCTCCTCCAGGAATCTTGTTATTCACCCTTCCTTGAGTGCTCTCTGTGGAGCCAAAGCCGGTAGATTCCACACAAGTCAGTTTCATGAATCCCAACCTCTAGCACTACCCGCTAGCACCTCCCAATGCCCGCCACCACAAGCTCTATGACATTTTCACTGGCCTTCCTGGCCTTGATGTCTTCACTATCTTTTTCTCCTAACTTAAGTTCCAGGGCCAGTTATTTTAATATATTTCTTAGATACTTCCCTAACTCTGTTGCCTTTCTATCACTATGCTGTACTTATGTAGCAAAACCACCCAGTTTAACTCCAACCTGTGTCCACTTCATCCCTGCACCCATATAGCTCAGCAGGCTGAAGAAACACATGCAACCATGGTGATTCAGCTCCCATGGAATTCAGGAACGCAAATCTCAAGTAGGAACTCCATGCTACAGGCTACCGCATCCTCCTGAAGCATGCACTCTTCACATGCCTGATGCAGCTCCCGTGGAATTCAGGAACACAAATCTCAAGTAGGACCTCCGTGCCACAGGCTACTGCATCCTCCTGAAGCATGCACTCTTCACATGCCTGATGCAGCTCCCGTGGAATTCAGGAACGCAAATCTCAAGTAGGACCTCCGTGCCACAGGCTACTGCATCCTCCTGAAGCATGCACTCTTCACATGCCTGATTCAGCTCCCGTGGAATTCAGGAACGCAAATCTCAAGTAGGACCTCCGTGCCACAGGCTACTGCATCCTCCTGAAGTATGCACTCTTCACATGCCTGACAGTCAGTTCCAGCTTTCATCCCACTTCTCAGTCCTCTGATATTCCTTGCCCACCTCACCCGCAGCAAACGATCTCGCTTTCCACTTCACCGAGAAAATTAAATCAATCCAAAGAGAATCTTCAGAGACTCTGTGCTGGGTTGAAGAGTGATTTCCCAAAACCCACACCTACCCAGAACCCATGAATATGACCTTTTTTGGAAGCAGGGTCTTTGCAGATGCAATACGTTTTAAAAGGTCATACTGCATTAGGGCAGTCCCTATATCCAACACGACTGGTATCCTTATAAGAAGAAAAGAGACACAGAGAAGATATATGGGAGATATGCAATGGGAAGCACACTATGGAAATACACAAGATGAAAGCAGAGGCTGTAATGATGCATCTATAAGCCAAGGAACACCAAGAATTGCCAGTGCCCACTAGAAACTGGGAGAGTGAGTAGCATGGAACAAACTCTCCTTCAGAGCCCTTCAGCTTGATATCAGACTTCTGGCCTCTCGAATTATAAGAAAATAAATTTCTATTGCTTTAAGCCATCAGTTTGTGTGACTTTGTTACAGCAGGCACAGGAAACTCATGCAGACTCCAATCATTCACCCATCCACAAGCATTTGTAACCACAAGGCTTTTCTCCCCATTTATTAGCATAAACTCTACAGACTCCTAGCTAAAGCCAATCCCTCTTCTTATCAACTTGATTCTCTCCCATCACTTACTCAAAATCTGTCTCTCTTTCCCTCTCCCCCTCATTATCCCTATTTTTAATTTCTGTTGGACCATTCTCAATGTTTAAAAAATAAACATGTTATTATTTCTCTCATCTTAAAACCAAAATAACAAAACAAAATCTTCACTTGGCCCACCTTCCCTGCTAGTCTCCAATCCTTTTATTTGGTCCCCTTTGCAGAAAAATCCTTAAAATTGCTTTCTAGCTCCCCGTGCTGTATGATCTCATTCCCTCTCAAAGCCATTTCCATTAGGCTTTTCCCTCTCAGGAAATTCCCTTTACCAAGGCCACCAATGACCTCAATTTCTTGATCCAGCAATCCATTCTCAGCCTTATCTTACTGGACCAAGAAGCAGCATCTGACCCAACTATTACTCTCTCCTCTGTAACAACTCTTTCTTTCTTTACTTAGCTTTCAGGACAATGAACTTTCTTGTTTTTCTTCTTGACCACTGATGGCTTCTTTACTCATTCCTCCCACAGTCTTCATTCTTAACTGTGGAATGACACAGCCAAATGCCCCTAGGTTTCCTTTTTTCTTTATCCTCAATCCTACAGTGATGACACATTTAAATATTCCAACAACTTCCAAACGTGCCTCTGCAGCCAAGATCTTTCTCCAGCACTCCACATTCAAACTGACTGCCTGTGTGATATCTCCAGTAGGAAGACTAGCACACACAGTAAATCAACATGACCAGACAGAGCTGTACTCGTCTCCTTTGCCCACCACCCGCCTCCCCAATCAGCTCTGTCTGCAATCTTTCCCCTATTAAGGGAGGCAACTTCCTCCTCAAGGCAACTCCCTTGCTCAAGTCAAAAGCTAGGAGTGAGCCTCACGTCTGCTGCTTCTCTCCCCACCCACCTTCAGTCCCTCAGGAAGTCCTGCCATCTCTGCACATCCAGATTCTGGCCATGTAGGCTAGCTCTGTCACTACCACTCAGCTTGGACACCCACATCTCTCACATGGAGAGCAAACAGCACCTTATAGTTTCTCTGTCTCTACCCTTGCCCCACTCCACCAAATGAAACCCCAACTGAGTCTCAACAAATAAATTAGAATAAATCTGCTCAAAACCCACAATAGTTTCCCCTCCCACCCAGAGTACAAGCCAAAGCTTTTCCAGTGACCGCGAAGGTTCCATGTGGTTCATCACGGATCATCTTCTGACCTTCTCTTCCACCACTCTACCCACATACGGTTCAATGCAACACCTCTATCATTAAACACAGCAGGCTCATCCACTACCCACCACGCACCCACCCACCACATGGTCTTTGCGCTGGCTCTTTCCCTTACCTCTTCTCTCAGAAAGCCACTCACCTAATCCCCTCACCTTCTGCAAGTCTTTGTGTAACCTCACTTTTCCTACAAAGTCCGTACTGACTCCCCTACCTAGCACTGCAGACTGTTTTTTTACTCATCTCAAGGGCTCTTGACTTCCTTACATTCTCTACTCTTTATTTTCATCCATAATACTCATAATCTTCTAAAATAGTGTACAATTGACTGATTTGTTATTTTTATTATTGATGGTCTGTCTCCCTACAAGGCCTACAAACAGGGAGTCTGTGTGCTTTGCTCATCAGGCATCCCATGAACCTAAAACAGAGCAAGGTACACAGTGAGAACTCAAGCCACACTTGTTCTCCAGGAAGGGCAGGATGAGGAGGGATCCAGGTGGCAACTCCATCACTTATCTGGCTGAATCTGAAGTTACATCATCTAATTCTAAGATAACAAATGAATTGCCTCATCTCTCATACCACTTCCATTAACATAATCTCAGTGAATTTGGGCTCCAGTGGTTTTGGAATTTTTATTCATATCAAGTACCTGAGATGCAACTAAACTCTGTTACCAATTAAATGTAGAACCACATATCTTAACTAACATTACTCCCGTTAGGGATAGATAACCTTGATACCCTCTTATGACAATAGTTGTATCTAACAAGGATGCCATCCAAATTTGAAGATAGACCAAGGAAGCATCATAACCATGGACAAAAATATTTTTTGAATGTCTACTAATATATAGAAAAAATGGGTGGTAAGGGTCATAAAGTATTGTTGCATCCAATGTGGCTAAAATATTTCAACTTAGAAAACAATAATTACATAAACTAAATTCTGACCATAGTCATCAAGCAAGAGTCAAGAGCCTACAGCATAACTAGCTTTAAGCAATGTTCTTTTCTGGTGGTTATACCTCTACTTTTAACTCATTTCATGAAACAAAACCTTATGACTCTAAATGTATGCGATGATGGAAAAACTCAGGATATTTAATTAGTTAGTGTCCTATGAGTTGAAATAGGCCACACGATGGGGAAGGAATGCTAGAAGAAATAGTGAAAGGTGAAAGAACAGCTCCTGAGGGGATTTCAACCTTAGAAAAGCACAATGAAAAAATGCACAACATCACTAATTGTTAGAGAAATGCAAATCAAAACTACAATGAGATATTTTCTTACCACAGTTAAAATGACTTTTATCCAAAAGACAAGCAATAATGACGTGGAGAAAGGGGAAACCTCATATACTCTTGGTAGGAATGTAAATTAGTGCAGTCACTACAGAGAACAATATGGAGATTCCTAAAAAGAAAAAACTAAACTAAAAATAGAACTGCTATATATTCCAGCAATCCACATATTTGGATGTATAGCCAAAAGAAAGGAAATCAGCATATGGAAGAGACATCTGCACTCCCATGTTTATTGCAGCACTACTCACAATAGCCAAAATATGGAATCATCCTAAGTGTCTATCAGAGGATGACTGGAAAAAGAAAACCGTGGTATATATACACGATGGAATACTATTCAGCGATAAAGAATACTGGAATCCTGTCATCTGCAAAAACATGGGTGGAACTGGAGGGCATTAAGTTAAGTGAAATAAGCCAGGCAAAGAAAGACAAATATTGCATGTTCTCACTCATATGCAGGAGTTCAATTTTTTAAAACTGAACTAATAGAGATAGAGAGTAAAATAATGGCTGCCAGAGGCTGGGAAAGGTAGTAGGGAGGAGGGGATGAGGGAGAATGGCTAGTGGGTACAAAAATCAGTTTGATGAAATGAATGAGATCTAGTGTTCCATAGCACAATAGGGTGACTACAGTTAACAGTTACTTGCTGTATGTTTTAAAGGAAGGAAAGAGCAGAACTGGAATGTTCCTAACAAAAGCAATGATAAATGCTTGAGATGATGGACACCTCAACTACCCTGATTTGATCAATACATTTTACATACCTACAACAAACATCACGTGTACCCCACAAATATATACAACTATTACATACCCACAATAATAAAAACAATGTTTCTAAAAAAGAAAAACAATGAGCTATTCATTGCTACAAAGGGCATCCATTCCTACAAAGAATGTCTGTACTAAACCCCAAAGCAAGGTACCTGTGCATTGAGAAGAACATGTTTTCGCGTGTTCAAAGTTCTGCATCATTTTTCTAGTTTAGCTAGGAGGGCAGGCAGTCATGTGAAAAGAAAATCAGATCTTTGGGTATGCATTTAATTTAAATCTTATTTCATGTATCTTGCTACTTGCAAACAACCTGAGTACAAAGTGAGAGGCCCTGAGCTTTGTTATTAAAACTAATACTAACAGGTGACAATGGTCAGTTGGAAGACACCATTACTCAGAGCATGCTTCCTGTTAAAGAATCTGTGGAATGTATCTAGGAGGCCTTAAAAAATAAGATGTAGGGACTGCCGGCAAGATGGCAACGGGACAGTGTGGTCCATGAGACCCTCCGTGAAAGGGAACATGCAGAAAGACTCTTGCTCTCCTCCTGGGGGCTGCGGATCCCACTGTTGGCAACCTTCTCTTCACACGCTGCTCAGCTGCCTGTCTCAGCCCCAGCAGCCACTGATGCTGCTGCCACCACCGTCCCACCCCTGCCTGAGGTGGTCCACAGCTCCAGGACCCGAAGCCCCCACCCAAGCTCTGCACCACTGAAACTGCCGCTGCTGCCACTGCCACTTCACCCTTCACCCAAAGCCAGGCTCATGGAGCTCCTCCCATGCACCGTGAAGCAGCAGCTGCCACCGCTGCTATTGTGACCTGCTCCCTCCAGCCCTGAGCAGCCTCCAACTTCCACCCAGGCCTCCGACTTCTGCCCAGGCCGGCCTGCATTGCCTGGCAGTCTCCAGTTGCAGTGGAAAAAGAGATCTGCTTCCACCGGCTCAGCCCACCTCCCAGCTTGGGATCCAAGGTAACAACACCAAATTGAGAAGGACAGAAGCTCTTCTCCCAGGCTAAATAGACACAGACCAGATCTGAGTGGCAGATTTGGCAGGCAGTCCAGATCTGAGCCACCTTCCTCAGCAGGCCGGGGGCAACTGACCCTAACTGTGAACAACTCTACCAGGCTTCAGTGAGAGGTAGAAATCAGAGCTGAAGGGACACTGGACTTAAAGGAAAAGTCTTAGAGTGTGCTTGGTTCCCCATTTTATTTTTTTAAATTGATTCTTTGCCTGTTTGTCTTACCCATCTTGTTTTCCCACTCTTCTTACTGTTACCAATAACGTTTTCATGCTTGCTTTGGTTCTGTTAGTTTGCTGACTTTATTCTATTTTATTTCATTTTTCTCTTTAGACCCCATCTTTGTATAGGGGAATAGCACACCAATAAGGAGGTTGCTTAACTTATATGTTTGTATGAATGTATGTTTAGTTTTCTCATAAGGTTGTTGGTTTGTTTGTTGTTGTTGTCGTTTTCTTTTTACTTGTATCAGTCTTTTCATTTGTTAGTCAGTACGTTTGTCTGTTTTCCCTCTTACTCCTCTCTCTCTCCAGGTCCCTCTTCCCCCCACTCCCTGCTCCATTCTTTTCTCTTTTATTTTTTTTACCTCATTTTGCTTTCAGGGAGTAAACTATAACCCCAATGCATGGACAGATTGCAAGGCAGTGGAAAGTGGGTTCCAGATTATCCATACACCTGCCAATGGATACTGGGATCTGCAGATAGATTTTGAATCACAGTTACCCCCTCAATTAAATCCCAAAACTGCAAAAAGGATGGCCCCCAACCTACATTCCAGCTCCAGAACTGAACAAAGTCAGAGGATATACATAAGGAAGAATAGGAGATTGAATAAACAGACAAAAAGCAACCCCTCCACCCATGTACAACAGAATTAGAAAAGATGGGGGAGGGGAGGGGAAAAGGAAAAAGTGGGGAGGAAACTCTACACAAATGAAGAAAAACCAAAAGAAGAATATAGGTCTCACACAGACCTCTGGGAGGTCAGACACTGAGAAAATAGACTTCAAAATGCAAACAATGAAGAGCCCCCAGAATGACTGGTCGCATACGACAAACCCAGACATCAGGACATTAATAGAGAGAATAAAAAGAATTGAGGAGAGACAGGAAAATAGGAAGGAGCTGATAACTGAAATAACAGCAGTAAAGAATACTGTGATTGAAATAAACAACAAACTAATAAACATGGAAAGCGGAATTGGTCAAGCAGAAGAAAGAATCTCAGAGCTTGAAGACAGAACTAACCCATACTGTCAAAAACATAGAAAAGAAACTTAAAAAGACAGAACAAAACCTTCAAGAGATGAACAATTACTTCAAGAGACAGAACCTAATAGTAATTGGACTTCCTGAGGCAGAGAGACAGAGACTGCAATGGAACAAACATTCCATGAAATTATTCAAGAAAACTTCCCTTATCTCATCAGTGATGCAAAAATTCAAACACAAGAGATTCAGAGAACCCCTGCAAGACAACAAATGAGAAGACCAACTCCCAGACACATAATAATTCACTAAACAAAGTAGGTATAAAAGAAAAAATCCTAAAGGCAGCAAGAGAAAAAGGTCAGACTACTTACCAGGGAAGACCAATTAAAATAACAGCAGATTTATCTACAGAAACCCTTCAGGCTAGGAGAGCTTGGAGCCCAATCTTCAAAGTTCTCAAAGATAAACAATTTCAACCAAGCATAACCTACCCAGCCAAGCTAAGCTTCAACAGTGAGAGATAATTAAAATCTTTCCCAGACATCTAATCCCTAAGAACTTATGCTACCTCCAGACCACCTCAACAAGAAGCACTTAAGAAAGTATTAAACACAGAAGAAAAGAATAGCAATGTTCTTCACAAGAGTACAGGGAAAAGATAGAAAACACACACAAATCAACCCAAAAACCAAAGGTAAGACAACAAATAAACAGAAACAACAGCAACTCTATAAGAACCTCATGATTGAGATAAACTTCCACATTTCAACATTTAATCATTATGTAGTGTCCTTTTGCATCTTTTTAAATTTTTGATAGCTTAAAGGTTGTTTTGTCTGATAGTAAGATTGCAACTCCTGCCTTCTTTTGTGATCCATTTTCCTGGAAACTCGTTTTCCATCCTTTAACTTTGAGTCTGGGTGTGTCTGTTGTAGTGAGATGAGTGTCCTGGATGCAGTAAATAATGGGGTCATGGTTTCTTATCCAGTCCACCATTCTGTGTATTTTCAGTGGTGCATTTAGTCCATTCACATTCAGGCTAATTATTGAAATGCGGAAGTTTAGCCAGGCTCGGTGGCTCAGCCTGTAATCCCGCGCATTTGGGAGGCTGAGGTGAGTGGATTG